>NW_022279633.1:300000-587500 GCF_009193385.2 Nasonia vitripennis
TATAAAATAGTATACGATACTTGGAACCTAAGTTGGCATTTTATTGCACGGTGCTGCGGTATCTAACTACGCGCCGTGTAATAGAGTGCCACTTAGTTCACACGTATCGTAATGTACTATTAATAATTCATTAACTTTTGCATTAAAAACTTTTGCTACTAAATCAGGTCTATCAATAGTTGATTCATTTTTTCTCAAATTTTGTTGTCATCGTTACTTTTATTTTTTAAATGATTTATGACACCTTTGTATAAATCTGTCCTTAAATGGTGTTGAATTTTATTTTAAAAAATAATTGTGAACCTTCAACTTTTACCCAAGTATCAACAATGTATTGTCGAGTAAATTTTTCTAAATTTAAGTAAGGAATAAAATTGTTTCTGATGCTGAATTTATGACAATAAAATTGTAGCATTAAAATATTGTTTTTGTTATTTTTCATATTGGGCATCCATCCAAAACCTCTATTAGGATACATAAGTGAATATAACACAGGATCACAATTTACTATTGTACGATATATTATTAGGTGCTCTATGTTTTAAATATATACATACATCTCAATCTTCTGGTGGTTAACCATTTTCACCTACAAATACCACAGCTACTTTATTGCGTTATATCTACGTTTATCATGATTAGAATTGCGTGGTAAATACATTATAATATCATTTACTATTAAACTTAACGTTGTTGTTTTACAAACAATTTTTGTTCTTCCATTTTTACTTCGTGCATCATTTTGTATAATTTAGCGTATATGTTTACATGGAAATTATCTAATTCCTTTCATACATTGAAAAACATGACATTAGTTTGTAATAGTGATTGCGAGGTGATTTTATTATCGATGATGTATAGTTGCCATATAATTTGCCCATATCTTCTGGCTTCGTTTTCATCTAGATGTAAGGTATAAATATTGTGGTAAATTTGACCACTTATTCTAATAACTTGAGGGCCTTTTCCGAAAAGAGCGTCAAATCTAGCTCCAAAATTCGAGAAGGCAAGTGCATTTTTATATCAAGTGGCGCGGCAGCGCCACGAAGGCGAGTTTAAGAAGCAGGCGAAGCCGCGGTGCCCGTGACACTATTTACTTCTATATTGGTGTTCGAATTTTTCTTTATACAAAAAAAAAAAAAAAAAAAAAATACTTATAATTACTGTTAGTAAGGTTTTTTGGCTTATTAGAATGTTTTCTAAGCTAAACAATGATTTTCAAAGAAAATATTAGTGAAAAGGCTGCTTATTTTTATAATATGTGAGTGTATAATCCACAAATGCTAAAATCACGTTTTTTTTTCAGCCCAAAATGTGTTAGGACCGTTAAGTTAGCCGCAAGAAGTGTTAGGACCGTGAAGTTGGCCGCACAGCTATATACCTATGGGAATTGCTTTCTCAAGAAAATATAATAATATATTACGATATTTAGAATTAAGAGGTTGCCGGTGCATACTCTGCGTTCTGGAGCAGTAACAGTAACTAGCTTGCCAGGGTAGCCGATGATAAGATTCAGGTTTTGTTCGGTATCTTGGTATAAAAATCAATTAAGTATGGTGTCTAGGTGTACAGGGTGGCTGATGACGACGTCTAGGTAGTGCGCTCTATGGTTTTTAATGTCTAGGTAGTGTCTAGGTGAAACAATCATACGAGGGCGGTGTCTAGGTATACAGGGTGGCCAATAACAAGGTCTAGGTTGTGCGCTCCGGGATTTTTGGTGTATAGGTGTAAAAATCATTCAAGGGCGGTGTCTAGATGTACAGGGTGGCCAATTACGACGTCTAGATAGTTCGCCCCGTGGTTTGTGATGTTTATAAGTAAAAATCATTTAAGGGCGGTGTCTAGGTATACAGGGTGACCGATGACGAGGTCTAGGTGGAGCGCTCTATGGTTTTTGGTGTCCAGGTGTAAAAATCATTTGAACGCGGTGTCCAGGTGTACAGGGTGGCCGATGATGACGTCTAGGTAGTTCGCCCCGTGGTTTTTGGTGTCTAGGTGTAAAAATTATTTAAACGCGGTGTCTAGGTGTACAGAGTGGCCGATGACGAGGTCTAGGTAGTATGCCCCGCGGTTTTTGGTATCTAGGTGTAGAAATAATTTGAGGGTGGTGTATATTAGAACAATTAGTGATTTCACGTTAGTGATAAAAATGTTACAAAAAAGCTGTGGTCGAAAGGTGCTAAAGATGCCACTATTTTATTTTTACGACGTCGAATATGAAATACTCAAAAAAATTTACTAAAAAGGATTGAAATCTCTAAAAAAAATTAACTTTTAAAAAAGTAACAGGTTAGGCGAGTTATGTAGTAATTATCTTGAGAGTTATTCCTCTCTTCATTACGATTAAATATAATAAACTAGACTTTGTTTAATTGATCTCATTTCTTTTCTATCTGTAATTTCGTTGCGGAATATATCAAACTCGCCTTACCTTTTTTTTACTTTTTTAAAAGTAAATTTTTTTAGAGATATATAATGTCGACACAGTCTAGAAAAATATAATGAAATAAGCTTAAGATATTGCTGTTACCTGTTTTGAATTGTCTCCGGAATTGTCTACAGACAATGCATGCCTTCGTAGTAATTTAGGATTTAATATCAAGCAACCTTCTCTGAGATTATGTAGTTTTTTCTTAGAAGATTTATTATCTAAAAGGTTTGGCGCACTAGGGCTTTTTCTAAATGGATGTTTAATCTTTTTTTCATGTGCCTCTTTCGAGATTTGTATGAATTCAGTAACTATATGATTTCTTGAGATTTCATGCATAGGACTTAAGCTTTTATTCGCCCTATATTTACATAGTTGATGATCCCATCTAGCTGTTTGACTGGAAGTTGATTTCCGATTTTGCTGATTTTGAACATTGTTTATAGTTGAAATTTGATTAAATCGAAATCGAGCTGGCACAACTTTTGCTGCACTATCCCGTGTCTCAAACGTCATAACGCAAGCTGCAACTACGATGAATCCTACAGCAAATATAATTATATGTATATTAATAAGTGATATAATTTTTACTGTCTTCTGCAGTAAGCTTCGTAATTGTGAACATATTGGTGTTTCGTAGAAGAAATATGTGAGGAGTGTTGATACATGGTCTCTCATAGCCCCTTTCGCGCGATTTTTCCCCACTCCGAGTTACGCGTCGCGCATCGTGCCGAACGTCCAAAAATAGTGGAGGCGCTCGAGCGCGAGCGAATTAGTCTCCCTACCACAGCCCACTGCAAACGCCCTCCGTACTCTCGACACTTAACTAGCGAGACGCCACCGCCTCGGAGGATCAGAGTAGAGAACATTAAGAATAATTAAATTTACCTCTACTTAACCCTGGACCTCTTTATTCCGCGAGCCTTTTTCTTTATCTACAATAGAGATGAGCGACAGCAGCTAAGAGCATCAGACTCTCTCTGAAGACCGCGCTCCAGGACTATAGCTGCGACACTCACTCCCCATCAGTCAGTTCATTGCATGCAGTCGATAGAGTCTGATGACCGGCCGATACATTGTCTCTTGGATAATCCAACAGTACCCTCTGCATACGAAGTCGCGGACTGTCCTCAAGGGCCGCATTTCTGCGGGAAGCCGAACGGGACGGAGGATCAACCGAGACATTATCTTGCGGATTCTACTCCTATTTTACACGCTGTAACACGGCGAAATTTTGCCGTGCAACAACGAGGTTCAGAGCGGTCGGGGTAGAGCGTCTCAAGGCTGTGTGAATAAGAGAAAATGCATGTAAGTAATTGTGTCGTTTATTTTTTCCGATTAAACGACAAGAGACGGGAACTGGCCGCGGCGGACAAATAGCACAACGTGCGTCACCGACTTGCAAGTGAGAGACGCGAGAAAACGACGAGCAACATTGGCGCGGCAGCAGCACCTCGACAAGGCGTTCAAGTTGGCCCGCGCACCGTAAGATAGCTGATGCAGGCGGCAGAGCCCTTCGTGGGGTTTGCTTACGTGAAAGTCTGATGCAGCAGGATCGGCGTTATAGCAGCTCACTCACACGAACGTCAGGAGCAACAACTACAGCGTCTCACGTTTGTCAAGGGCCCTGACAATGGAGTATTGAGAGCCACCACGGGTTCCACGTCTAGGAGTTATCTTAGTTGTCTGCAAGCAAAAGGTTGCCTGCATGTTGCGAGAGTTTGACGGTCGCGGTTCTGACTAATGAGCGCGCGCACGGCACGGCGGCTAGGGAGAGCAGAGTGGTGGCTGCGAGCCGCAAGCGCTCAAGCCGGCTATCGCCTGCCCCGACTACTCCTCTACATACGTGTTTCTTGATACTTTAGCTTTGACCCGGTGACGATCTTTACCTCAATTTCGCTCTTTAATTTTCTTTGTAAGGTCATTGAGTCATTTTTTTCTCCGGTCGAATCCATCTCGTAGGTAAAAAGCGTTTCCACGTTTCGGTCTCGCGAACGGTTCGGATTATCTCGCTTGTGCATTGGTTAACTTTAGATCACTGTCTTTTTCTTTACCTTTGTGTTTCCGTCCCGAGGAAAGGGCTATCTAGTTCATTGTATAAATTACGGGTTATCTTCGCATAGAATTAAGAAGTTAGTGAAAATCGTAGCATAGTATCTAGCACCAGCACCTAGATGCACGAGGCGTAAGGTGACCGGGCATCTTATAATAATAAGTCGTTCTGGCGTTTGCGGAATTCGCGTTCGTCAAAAGTGTGAAAGTGAGTGTGTTTACTGGTTGTTCCACAAGCCTCAAGGCGCACGCGAATCACACGGGGCATCTCTTTCTGTACCGATATCTGTTGTCACAGTTATCTGAGTTTGCGGGCTATCTAATAATTCGCGCGAATTTCTGATTGTAATTGTAAAGAGTTAAACTAGAATATAGTGTCGTTTTACTACTCACGTGTTTCGATTCTCCTGAACCAACCTTTCTCCTTGCCGTTCTCGGGGCTGCAGCTAGCTGAGCAAAACCCTCGTGCGTAGACGAGCAAGATGTACGACCGGTCAAGACATAGTCTTACACACGACGACAGTGCTACTACGCCACAAGTCGCCGCATACGGTCATTCCTTCTCGCTCTCAAACGCAAGTCAGTCTTTGCGACTAAAGAGCCGAGTAAGAACCAGTCGTAGCTTGCTACCTGACACGAACTCGGCAAGGTCGAACTAGACGCTAAGCGACCGCACGACCAGGATCCTACTGAAACACTCCCCGGTTTACTTGTTTCTGGAAGGTAGATAACGAGGTCCCTGGCAACGTCTGGCCAGGTCTCCAAGTGGAACATAGCATATCACACAGCCACATTAGTTGCGCTCAAATGTGTGGTAGAATTTTTGATCATCCTATTTTCATGCAGGTGTGTCGATATTAGAAACATTAGATAGTATCAGTGTATTTGAAATCACCAACGAAAAGGTGTTGAATTAATAATCTTGACAGATATTCTCAACTCAGTTTTGAAGAATCAGAAATACACGCGGTGTTTCAATGTAAAATGTATAATTTTTTGTGTGGATACTTGTTTAATTATGTAGAAATAGACTAGCGTAACAGTTTTTGCTACAACTATTCTACACCAAACCCTATGGCTTTGTCGACAAAATTTGCAGATAGATGTTTTTATGAAAATGCAAATTAAAACACTTGAGATTAAGGGGGTCCCATAGTCAATTAAAAATTCAAATTTCACGCTACAGAATAGCAGACAAAAATATAATTAATATACTTATAACATTTAAATAAAGCACAATTACAAAAAACCAAGAGTTACTTGCCCTCCGGAATATAATTATCCATCATTGTGCAGAGTTTCAAGTTATTATAAGAATATGTCGCCGAGAAAACCTCGAAAAATGCGATTTTTTAATATTTTTTATTGACTATGGGACCCTCTTAAGACAATATAACGTATTGTTTCTGCATATTCAAACAAAGCACTTTGTAAAATTTGTGCTTCTAAAAAGTTTTTAATTGAGAACAAAAACAAGATTAGAAAATAAATAATTGTACAATCTTTGAGAATTTTATTTTCATTTTCAATTAAAAACCAACATAAAAATATTGAAAAAAATTGTTTCATTTTCGTTTAATGTATTATGATATTGTAATGCTCCACGTTTATACTCTTAAATTATATATTTGTACATCCTACGAACCGGCAACCGTGTGAGCACGTAGAGAGTGCATACGGATTGCAGGTGCATGCGACTGCGACATTACACAACTGAGCGCCGAAAATCGGAGTGAGTGCTCTGACCTCTGTGCCAGCACTCCTCGTGCGCGTGAAAGACGACTACAAGGTGTACGCGTCGATCCTTTGTGGCGAATGCTGATTGGACTACCACGATCTTTGTCATCTAATTTCATAACTGCGTGAATCGGTACCGAGACTTTAAAAACTCCGGAGCCCATCCACGCAGCGCCTTTTTGCGTAGTGACTTACTCACTGGCGGCTACAACTGATTCTAAGGTGAAGCAGCGGTGTTTGCTAGTGTTAGTGTTTGGAGCGTGCTAAATCCGTCCAACAACTTGGGAGCGTGCTAAATCCGTCCCTCGGCATAGCATACACCGGAGAGCCCTTTGAATACAGATCAGTGCCACAGAGAGAAGTACAAGCTAAGGTTCGTCGAGTGGAATCTCCGGCGTTAGCAAGAGCATTTGACCATCTCTATTTTAAATTACCACGTGAACGCGTGTAGATAATACAGTCAGCATCTGTCACAAAGGGTGATTAGAACCATCTAGAGTGCGCAGGATATTAATAATAGTAAGTTGTTAAGATAAATCATAAGTACTTTATAATTAATAAATAAATAAGACTAAACTTACTAAATACAACTGTAAAACGACAACATCCTAAGCTAAATATAGTGAATCTCCGTCAACTCTGTAAACTGAACGTCTGTGAAGTGCTCTGGGCCAATAAAAACGTAACAATCAATATAAATAAAACCCTTGTGTATTAAATTGATAATAATAACTAAACCCCATTCAGAACAAATAAATTCACACGTCCGCCAAACGCAGTCTAGGACAGAATACCGTCCGCACGCAAAATACGCGTCCGTGCAGACTAGCAGCGCGGGACATCCTCAATTCCACAGTCCGCGTGTAACTTTAGTAACAGAAAAGACTCTCGAGCCAAAGGCTAGTTCTCGCGAATAAATAATTATTTGTAAGACTCGCGCAGCCCGTCCTACTATATAGTACGGTCTTTATAATATAATTAACAATCGTTTTTCTAAATTTAACTTAAGTCGAATGAGAATCACATAAGAATCATATGAGAATCACATAAGACTCATGCAATTTAGCGTAATTCTTATCTAAGTTTTTTAGTAGGGTAGATATAAAATTATGCAGACAACAGTACACACAATAAAAGGTACTGTAGTATGTATAATAGTAGGTACTAAAGAACATCAACATGTATGTACTAAAATACGTATTATAGGACGATTATGGATAGTTTAAGGAGTGGTACCATAAATAAATCATGTACATTTTGTATGCATCTCATTTAATCATCAGGAAACTACGAAGTAAATTTAATTATAGTAACGCTGAGCACAGTTTGAAAATTCATGGTTGCCAGAGTTATCATTTCCTAAGTACATTTTTTTTAACATCTAGGAGATACCCTGACACTTGGACATCATCTATGAGGTAGATATAATCATGGACCTTAAAATTTTTGGGCTTTAAAAATTTCAGGCCTTAAAATTTTTGGGCCTTAAATTTTTGGGCCTTAATGTTTTTGGGTCTCACCACCGGTGCAAGGTTTCTGCAGCCAATAACACACCAAGAAGAAGGCTGAGAGATGACAGAAGGATGGAAGCTGAGCAGAGGTCTTGGAATGATTTCCTTGCGTAAAATAGACTAGGATTTATTCCAACAACTATGAATTACTTAATACAATAAAAACTCTTTGCTCTGACAGACACTTGTGCTTGGGTAAACAAAATCCGTTGCTCCGTCACGACGCTTCATCTGAGGCTTTCCGTTGAGTGGATAGGGGAGAGGTGCTGAATCCGCTAGTGGGAGCGGTGCGGCTGGAGGACTCGGCCGGTCAGTACAAAGCTCTCGACTGTAGCAGCTACTTGCGCCTTAAGCGCGGCTGTGGCGGGACTGGTTGTGTCGCCACACACACACACGCACACACACACACATATATATATATATATATATATATATATATATATATATATATATATATATATATATATATATATATATATATATATATATATATATATATATATATATATATATATATATATATATATAATAGGAGATGATTTATTTGTTTATTATTAATTAATATATATATCTACTTCTACTATTTTATTTAAGTATACTTAAGGTATATGTGTGCCGTGAATCCATTCACATCTTTTCTCAATAACAGACATATTTTATTAGTTTATTATTAATTTAATATTTCATGATATACGATATTTTTCTTATACATATATCTTATTTGAATCATCATTATTTTTAGTTTTATCCTCCAAACTTAATTTTTTTAAAAGTAAAATTGTTAATTTTTTTTTAACGTTACCCTGGATAATGCTACTTAAAATTGACCATGACTGAAAACTGGATTTAGTAAATAGACACCAACTTTGTTAAATGTTTGGTCTTGTTATTTGTTGATTGTCACGACATATCCTAATCGTATTGGAAACTGTCGTCTTGTCATTTCAGAAATTTCTTCTTTTAAAGAAGTTAAATCAATCCGTGGTATTGAAGCCACTTTACCAAATTGTTTACCGCTAATTATTTCTGCTTGTATACAGACTTGCATCATTTTCCTTACTATTTATCGAGTATCATTACAAAGCCCATCATTAAAATTTAAATTTCTCAGCAATATAATTACAGTACCTACTTTTAAACGTAACTCATCAGTTCAAAAAAACACCTTTTACAAGTTAAAATATTGGCAACTATAAGTTTTGTAGTTATCCTCACCATTCTATATCTTAGTATTATAATTATGATTTCTCCTCTAAAAAGTTATGCAATCCTTAAAGAAATTGTTTAATGTTTATGGCTTACAAAATTTTTTCTGTATTTTTATTAATATATATTAAAACTAAACTAATTATCACGTGATTATTATGTAAAGTTATCGACAAAATTATCACGCGATTATCACATGATAATCACATGATTTTTGGGTGATTAATAATCAAATTTTAAAATGTTAATAAAAATTCTAAAACCCGTTATCTATTAATTAACGAAATTGACCAATGAGAACACGCGATTTTTCTTGACGGATTACAGCTTTATTTAATACTAAATTATAAATCTGTTTGTTGCAAAATATTCTTTGGATTTTTCTGCAGGTGGCATGTTATCGAAATTTAGGAAAATAACACTCCAACGCGTTTAAATAAATAATGCAAAATTACACCGATACGTCGTCTGCTCGTGCAACATTAGCAAAGACAAGATGCCTGCGAAAGATATATGAATTAGTTGGAAAACACTCCGACAAGTAAATGTCTCACGTTCAAGAGTTTATAAGTGATATTTTAATGGCTTTTATGTAACACGCGAACGATTTTCGCGTTTTTCGTACCTATTAATAAGGACTAAAATGACTCTTTTTTGACCGGCGGGCAAAAAAGTTATTTTAGCGGGCAATAAAAACCTTTATTGCCCGCATATTCAAACAGCGGGCAATAATGGCCTTTATTGCCCGCTAAAAAGTCTTTATTGCCAGCAAAAAATTTTTTTTGTAATTTAAAAAAAAAAAGTTGATTTTGATAAATTTGCATTATTTATTTATTTTATATAATGTTTGAACAAGACAAGAGCACGGTTGCCGTGTCAAAAACTAGTCACATCAGTCCCTCTTAACACGTACGAAAAAACGCGAAAATATGTCCGCGCGTTACATAAAATATGGTGTGCAACAAGGGCTAAGTGGGCTTTTTGGCCTCGTGTATTTTGCAGTACTCGTCTGCGGCTCATAAACGCCCTCGCCTTCGGCTCGGGCTAACTCGCCTTGACTCGTACTGCAAAATCCACACTCGGCCTAAAAAAGCCCACTTTACGCCCTTGGTACACAATATACTATTTGGTACCTCAACATTAAATAATAAAGCCCTAGTTTGATGAGGAAATACATGTGCCACGGCGAAGAAATTTTGCTACAGTTTCTGCCTTCTGTCTCAGTAAGGCGCAGAGCAAAGTAATGCGTTTGCACGTGCCCGATAGAGGCTTTGTACGCTAAATCTCAAATACTACCCTAAAGTTTGAAATCGAAACATAAATAAATGTAATAATCAATATTTTTTTTGTGCGAATTTAATAGACTAGTATTCAATAAGGATCCACTGTAATATTATGCAATTCAGTAATTATTTATAATTGAATTATCAAATCATCGTATGAAGAAGCGTCAAAATTATTAAACCCTGTTTTCAGCTGAATAAATAAAGTAATACTCGATTATTACTGGGTATGCAGATCATTAGCCAAGAAAAAAATAAGAAAACGAGGAATTAGACAATGAAAATTGTTTAAACTTTTATTTTTCTGGAAATGTAAAAAGTACAATCATTAAAAATTAATTTAACATTATCATTTTTTACTTCGTTTTGCTCTTTCCTTTTTCTCTATATTCTATTTCTCTTCTTCTCTCTCTTTCGTTAATCTTTCCCATCATTTCTCGTCCTTCTATCTCTCTTCTCTTCTCTGTTTCCTTAATCTTTCTCATCCTTTCGCGTTCTTCTATCTCTTTTCTCTTCTCTCTTTCTTCGATCTTTCTCATTCTTTCTTTTATTGCATTTTCTTTTTTCTTGTTTAACGTAATTCTCAAGTCGTTAGCCTCATTATTCACCTGTTGAACGAAATTAATTTAATTTTATTTATTTAATAGGGAAATCTACTAATCTTTATTATAAATTTTGTTTGTACATTAAAATGTAATCAAGCCATAAAATGCAACAAGAGTAGCAGTGAAAATTAGGCACCAAAAAGTTGAGGCAGACGGCTTATGCTCTCCCCCTTCCCTTTCTCTTTGTCCACGCATAGCTCTTTTATGCAAGTACATGCGCGCCACCTTGGCAACAATGACAGTATTATGATATCCGATAGAATGAATTTTCTGTCGTTTGTCTTCTGTTTTTTGGGGTCGGGGCTATACGATGTATTTACTTATAGCTTTGTAAATGTTCTAGATCGATTATTCGTTTTATATCAGCTACGTGAAATCGTGTTTTATTTTGCATTGTCAGTGAATCACTACCTTCATAAGTAGTAATTTTCAGTATAATTTATGAGCTCTGTGATCATGGATAAAGATGTATTTTCGGGAGTGAGTCTTTTGAGGAAAGGTGTTGATGATTATAAGAAGAAAAGAAATCGGCTCAGTGGGAGAAGGAAGAATGTCCGAAAAGTTGCTCTCAGTTGGTGAAATTGTTTATCGTATTCGACAGGATATATGACTGTGTGCAACGCGCGTGCGGATGTATTTTGTAAATAGCACATTACGATACAAGTGTCGTAAATGGGATTTTTTGGCACGGCAAGTTAATCGCTCGAACGTAACGGAAATGCTTACACTGTGCCACGAAATTTTACCGCGTATCGTACTATATTTTATAACAGTGCCTGCCTAAAATTCGCAATTATTTATTCGACACAATTATCCGTGTTGTAAGCAGTTGTTTTGAGCACTGTGTGGTTAGCAACAGTGATACATGACACGGATAAGCGTGTCTCCATTTATTGTTTATAGTCCTTGGCGCCAAAAAAAGCAAGGTTGCCCGGCGGGGCCGTGCGTGCAGTGCTGTGTGTCTGAGCGTTGGAGTGCGCGACAAGCTACTCCACGCGTGAGTGTTATCTTATGCATGCATTCAGACATGCAGTAGGAAATATTAAAACAAAGAAAAGAATTTTGATGTCTAGGATGCTATGTACTTATGAAGCACAGAATTTTAGCGCTTGTTCCTGCGTATCGTATGTCTTATATCCATAGTCCAGTCCGTTTGGAGTTCAAATTACATGTTTTTAAAAAATGTCCTTACAGATAGGTGTGTGTGTGTATCACTCAGCTTCTTCTAACATAGTTTATAGTTCCAATAAAAAATGTACAGTATACATATATATTTTGAAAATTTACAGTATGCATACATACTTAAATTCTAGGCAAAACGTTTCTTTTTTGAAAAATAAACGGGGTGGGGTACAATGGCTTGTGCCAGTTTAGTTTGCGACATTCTATACTCTCGTTCGATAAAAGGTAATGAAGCAATAAACTACGGAATTGCAATGAAAATCGTAGCGAAACGTAAGTTACGAGATAAAGTGCATAACATTCTATCTTGTGGATTGGTTCTCGACGCAGAAGTGCTAGGAATAGCTGCTTCACCAGATGGTTTGTTGGACGATGATAAAACGGTTGAAATAAAATACCCTTTTACAGCTCGAGATATGTACGCCAATGATGCTGTTAGAAATAAAAACCCCTACATAGAAAAAGCCTTTATCGTCGACAAGGACAATCAACTAATGATGAATCCGAAGCATGACTATTACTACCAAATTCAATGGCAAATGAGAGTTACAGGTAGAAGTTACTGCTGTTTTGTGGTGTGTACTTTAAAAGATATGTTGTTAAAAGTTGAAGAAAAGTTATGGCCAACAAAGTGACAACATCGAGGAACGCATAGAGCCTGACAGATGCTAAGGTCAATCGTTAATAGATGACAAATCAGAATGCGAAGACATTGACGATGATGTTGAAAATTCATTTTTAATCAACGAGAAAGAAGAATGTAGGAGTAATATCGACCTTTCTAGCAAAATCGATGATACTGAATATGAAGAGATGTACTAAATTACAGAATATAATATACATATATAATTCTTGAGTAGAAATATCACGCAAATGTTATGATACTTATTTCTTGCGTTGAGTTATCGCTTAAATGCAGTGATTAATCGATTCTTGCGTTGAATTATCGCGCAAAGAAAGGGTTCCTATGGATTATGATGCGTCTCCGATTATCACAAGTAATCGAATTCTCATGCCATTGTTATATTTAATAAAAAATTTCAAGTAATACATGCACGATTTTTGCGTTTTTTGACCTAAAATGAGGGACAAAAGTAGTCGTTTTCCGACCGGTGGGCAAAAAAATGCAGCAGCTGGCGCAAAAGTACTTTCGCGCCCGCTACTCAATTTATTGGCAAATCTTCTAAACTCGCGAGAAATTTAACAAGTGCAGTTTGAAATGCGAAAATCAGTACATGCGTTACAAAAAATATGGTGTGCACCAAGGGTTAAGCGGGCTTTTTGGCCTCGTGTGGTTGCAGTGCTCGTCTGCGGCTCGTAAACGTAAGAAATAAGTATCATAACATTTGCGCGATATTTCTACTCAAGACTTTTTTTGACCAAAAGACACATTGTACGGTTAAAATATACTAGGTGAATGAATAGCGAAATAATTCAACATAACATTTAGTTCTAAAATAAAATTCAATATTTAGTTTTTACAACAGTTGATACGACACTCGAGTTTTTTTACATAAATATTTTTCTTTTTTTTTACATGCTTAACACACAGGCAGTCTGACGAGTCCTGCCAAAATCACACAACAGACAAAGAATCTCAATACGTATTAAATTTTCAACAAAATTAATTCAAATTACAAAACTACTATTTTACAAAGCACTTTAGCATTTCAGTCCCACAAAACATTGTTCATTGAATCGCATATTAAAAACATGTAAATAGCACTAATTTCCAAAAGAAAGATCACATATAGTTGCTTTAAGAGTGCTCTACCCATCCTGACAACCAATCAGAACGCGTGATTTTTCTCCACGAATTACGGCTTTATTTAATAATAAATTATAAATCCGTTTGTTGCAACGTATTCTTTGGATTTTCTACAGGTGGCATGTTATCGAAATTTAGCAACAGAATACTCTAACGCGTCCAAATAAACAATGTAAAATTACACCGATATGTCGTCTGCTCGTGCAGCAAGAGCGAAGAATAATACCGCGAAGTTTGAAATCGAAACATGAATGAATGTAATAATGAGTATTTTTTCTGTGAATTTAATGGACTAGTAATTGTTTATAATGCAATTCAGTAATTATTTATAATTGAATTATTAAATCATTGTAGGAACAAGGGTCAAAATTTATAAAAACCTCTTTTCAGCTAAATATTTTTCAATGTTTGTATTCAATAGAGTTTTTTGTCATTTCCAAATATATCAAAAATTTAGTTGAATTCGCGGTTGATTACATTTTTTCTTTCTAGTTTATAATTTAGCTATAATCACAAATAATTTTTTGTTCAATGTCTACTAAGCAAGACGATAATGGGATGATTTTTTTACGTTATTATAATCGTCCGACGTATTACATGAAAAAAAAAAACAAATTCTAATTATAAAATATGCTTAATTAACAAATTTTAACACAAAATATCCTCTACCCCTCAATGAACATATGCGACTTTGATCGTAATGTCTCAACGATGTTCGTGGCCGAGTGGGTTACGTATCAGCATACTATTTTGATAGTTCCGGGTTCAAGCCCGACATAAGGTGAGTTTTTTTTTTTTTATAAATTTCTTCAATCTAATTAAATTTTTAACCTATAATAATGTGTAAGACCGCAATTTTTTTAAATAAAAAATACGATTGCTTCCTTCCTAAGCCTTGTAATAACAATTTTTGTTTGTGGAAAAACATGTGGGAAATATGTTTTGAGGTATTTTAAGTTGAAAAATAGTGTTTTTAGAAAATGTCCGTATGGATGTGTGTGTGTGTGTGTGTGTGTTCGTTCGTATCGCCTCTAGCTCAGCTTCTACTTTTACTGGATTTCAATCTACCAAGTCTCATTTTCTTTGTTTTTGCGAATACTCAGCGGGATAACAGTCCGTTTTTACATTTTTTCAACTCTTTTTTTTTATATCGATTTTTTAGTATTGAGATTTCAGTTTTTTCTAATAAAATTATTGAAAAAGTTGACGAAAGTAAATTGCTTAATATGTACGTAAAAGAGAATAAAATTACCTATCTTTTTACCGCGGAAAATTTATATTATCGTTCGTCGTTTTTTTATTACACACCATAAAGCGCAAATTTTTTAAATTGTTTTAACTCGAAAACTAAATTTTGAATCTTTCTAAAAAAATCATGATTATTGACAGTAATTAGGACCATACTTCTCTTGAATTTCAAGTCATTTCATGGGGCAGATCTTGAGAAAAACATCAACAATTGAAAAAAGTTGTTTTTCTACGTGACGCGGTAACTGGAGTAAAAAGGCATTAATCAAGTTCAAATTTAGGATTTAGTTAGCATTATATAGTACCTTATTATTTATGATACCAGTTAGTTTCAAAAATATTAAGCTTCAAAATCTTGTTTCTCACCCTGTATATTTTGCAGAATTGAAAACTGCATCGCTTACGTCTCAGCTTCTATTTAATGGATTGTAATCTATACCAAGGCTCATTTTTTCTGTTTTTGCTTTACCAATTTGTTAAAAACAAGATTTTCATTTACGCATTTGCGTTTTTTTATGGCGATTTTTCAATCACTAGTGATTTAAGATACATTCCACGAACTATCTTAATCATTATAACTTGGAAACTAAATGTTGAACTCTACTTCTCAACCGTATTTCAATAACAAATTAACCCTATTACAAATATATAGGTTGGTAAATAAGATGTCAGGTAAAAAAGGGAGAGAGAATATCTCGTTGGAGCTTCGTTGAATAATTATAGTTATGCGAGAAAAATAGAGAGAGAGAGAGAGAGAGAGAGAGAGAGAGAGAGAGAGAGAGAGAGAGAGAGAGAGAGAGAGAGAGAGAACTGTATAATTGATTATGCGTATATAATTGATTTGAAATAATTTTATCTATCATACGAAAAAGTATAAAAACTTTATAGAATCATATATGAAGTAAAAACAATTCAGATATTAAAGCGATACACAATGTTGAAGGAAGCTACGTGCCAAAGAATTGGTAGCGGTTTTTTACATAATTATTAAAAATTGCATACCTTATATAATGTGATACTCGATTATCACTGGGTATGCAGATCAGTAGCCGAGAAAAAACGAGAAAACAAGGAATTAGACGATGCAAATTGTTTCAAAATTTTGTAAAAATAAAAATTATAAGTACAATAATATAACAATACAATATTATTACAAAATGAAAAAAAAACAATTAAAGATAATTGATATCTAGAAAATGTAAGTAATATAAATATCAACAGATCTTTAAAAGAAACAGACATTTTGAAATTATTTATTTATATAATATATATTATTATGTATTATCAATCATCAGAGCCTCGTTTGTGAAAACAGGTTCCACCACTTGACGGTGGGGTTGATGTTTGGATTACAGAGGCTATTTATAATAAAACAATTGTATTATTTTGACTCAATACAGAAACATGTTTAATGTAAAGCTCTATATTCACAAAATAATAATAACTCGGTATGAAAATCTTTAAGACTATTAGTTGTAGATATGCATTTGATTGTTTTTAAAATTTTTTTATTGTTTTTATGAAAACATTTCATTATAATTTGAGCTTTCACGTATTTTATTAAATGAAATTTTTCACAGTATAACTGTTATCAATAGATAAATTACGATTAATTAAAACGCTCTTTTACCGCCCCTTTAACAATACCTAAAATTAATTATATTTTGTATAAAATACTTGATAACATATTTAATTAATTTTTCAGTTTGTGTCATATTTAAACATTTTTTTCAAACAAATCAAAAGTGTTATAATAAAGGAATTGTAATTAGTATTAAGTTTTAGTAGGTAAGAGTGGCCAGTCCTGCCAACAGGTACCTGCGAGTACCTCTGCGGGATTTACTGGTGCATTGCGGAGTGTAAGTCACTATTGTAATTCACTAGTGTAAATTTTCTGGCTAAATAAATAAATAAAAATAAATAAACACAACAACGTCATGACATTTCGATTACTCGTGATAATCGGAGACGCATCATAATCCATAGGAACCCTTTCTTTGCGCGATAATTCAACGCAAGAAGGAAGTATCATAACATTTGCGCGATAGTTCTACGCAAGAAATATATGTGCCTTATATTTCGTAATTTTAGTACATCACTTCGTTTTCAGTATAATCCATTGTGCTATAAAGGTCGATATTACTCCTTGATTCTTCTTCCTCGTTCATTAAAAATGAATTTACAACATCATTGTCAATGTCTTCGTATTCTGAATTATCGTCTACAAACGCTTGACCTTAAAAACTATCAGGCTCTATGCATTCCTCGATATTCTGACTTCGTTGGCCATTACTTTTCTTTAACTTCTTAGCGTTTTGTAATTGTTTTGAACTTGACTTTGCTTGTAAAATATAATCTGGTTCACGAAGAGGCATACGTCTCAATTTTCTGCTGTCAACAATTTCGGGAAGTAGACAATCTTCGTAGAATTTTTTAGCACTATTTAGCATTTTCTCAATAAATGTATTATCTCTCTCGACAGTTAGAATGAACATATCTTTCAAAGTACATACCACAAAACAGCAGTAACGTCTACCTGAAACTCTCATTTGCCATTGAATTTGGTAGTAATAGTCATGCTTCGGATTCATCATTAATTGATTGTTCTTGTCGACTATAAAAGCTTTCCCTATGTAGAGTTTTTTATTTCTAACAGCATCATTTGCGTGCATATCTTTAGTTGTGAAAGGGCATTTTATTTCAACCGTTTTATCATCGTCCAACAAACCATCTGGTGAAGCAGCCATTCCTAGCACTTCTGCGTCTAGAACTAATCCACAAGATTGGATGTTATACCCTTCGTCTTGTAACTTACGTTTCGCTACGATTTCCATTGCAATTCCGTAGTTTATTGCTTCATTACCTTTTATCGAACGAGAGTATAGAATGTCGCAAACTAAATTGGCAGAAGCCGTGGTCGCTCGTCTCTTGCATATCCTTCCAATCTTAGAAGCTGTAATCAGCCATTTTCGCATATTTCTCCACTTAGTCGAGTCACTTTGATCTCTAGTTTCTGCTTCGATGATCGCTCTTTCAAGTTTCCATTTTTCCAGAAGTTGATAGTGCTCATGAATTGCAACTAGATATACTTCAGGATTAGCATCCTGTTGAGTAGCATTGGGTCCATAATTGGCATCGGCAGGAGCGTACCTTGCCTTTTTCTTATTCCTACCATATTATGCTATTCGACCTCTTCTCGCAGCATTTTTAGCAGCTCGCTTCTGTTACAAGTATGCACCAGTTGCTGGAGGACTAACGTTAAGAGCAGTGCAAATCGGAGTAAATGTTTCATCATTGTTGGTTTTTATTACAGCAACATGACACCGACTCTCGTAACCGTTCCTTTTTGCCAAATGAAGACGTTTTGCTCCGATAGTTTTTGCGATGAGATTATGGTGGCTTTCTACATCCTTTGTTGTCACTTGGTATAGTAAGTTATTTACATTGTTCTTAGTTCTAAATAAAGCTTGTTGAACCTCTACGAATAAATTAGCTTTAATCACGAAAATGGGCATCGCGAAGATTATCAACCCAGTGGTCCAGATAGACGAGAGAATTATAATAATTACCCAAATAATTGGAGGGGCGGCAACGGAAGAAACTACCAACAAAATGAAAATGAAAGAGAGAATTTAAACTCTCAAGGGGCTCGTCATGGAGAAAGAATGCCGAGCCAGGAACAAAACCAGAGCCAGAGACAACAGCAGGATCCAGATCAACAAAAATACCAAAAACAAATGCAGAACTACAACCAAGGGAAGCAGAACCCAAATCAGAACAGCCAGAACAACTAAGGACCACAGTGAGCACCGGTAATGACGATCCTGACAAAACAGCCCGAGTTTCAAGAATGTGTTCAACCAACTGCACGGGACCTGAAGAGTTTAATTGAGAAAATGATGAACCAACAGCAGTGAAAATACGAGTGCCAGAAGGGACCACTAAACCATGGATGATATTCATGATAGACAATGGAGCAACAGTGAATTTAGTTAAATTAGGCTCCATAGACGACAATATGCCAATAAATTTGCAAGATGTACGATGGCTTCGAGGGATTACTGCAGAAACGGTACCAACTCTAGGATCTGTTTATCTACTCATCAAGAATAGTCCAGTGAAATTTCACATAGTTATAAACGACTTTCGAACACCACACGATTGATTATTAGGAAGAAATTACTTAAAGAAGGAAGAAGCAGTCATCTGTTATCACAACAACGTTCTGATGGTGAGCGGAGACGTAATATGATGCATCCAATGCCATTTTTGGGGCAAGAAAAGGAACACAGAGAGCAAAGAAAAAGAGCACATAACCCTTACAAATCGAGTGACAAGTTGAGGAGAGAAATAATGACAAAGAATCATGTAACATGAACGCTTCAGAAAATGCAGATGTACCCATGAAAACAAAACACATTATAAAAGCCAGAACGAGACAAGTCGTCAGAATCAATTTGATTAAAACTGAATTAAAAGAAGGATACATACCAAGAATAGATGTAAGAAACAAAAACGTATTCCTGGGAGAAGGAGTAGTAATCAATGACAATAATAATGCAAAATTCTAGCAATAAATACAAGTGAACACGATGTTACGATAGAAGTTGATGTCAAAGAACTCATACCGTTCGAGATTGAATCAGAATTTTTAGAAGAGACAGATAGTGATTTTAACGGCGAAATTATGGTCGATAAAATTAAACGATTAGAGAGAGTAAAAGAAGCTATTAAAAGAAGCCACCTAAATAAAGAAGAACTAAAGATTGTAGATCGTAGTATAGAGGATTATTTAGACAGATTTCTATTGCCTGGAGACAAATTACCATGCACAGACATGATTCAGCACCATATACATTTAGAGGATGATATACCAATAAATACGAAACAATATAGGCATCCGCCAAAACACAAATAAGTGGTTAGAGAAAGTGTAGAAAAGAAGTTACGAGACAGAATTATTAGAGAGTCAACGATTTCAACGAACTCACCGATTTTGATGATTTTCATATATGTTGTAGATCATAAAAAAATAAGAGACACGCATTTTTTTTATCGGCTAATTTTCACTTTTAAGGGGTAAAAACATCCCCTAAAGTTAACCCCCAAAAAGCGATTTTTTAAAATATCTCGGCTTAAAATTAATATTTTTCAATGAAACAAATTGGAGGTTATTTCTTACAAAAAGAGCAAGTATTTCATGGTAATTTGAAGAGTAAGGGTAGCATCCCCTATTTTTTAGGGGTTGAAAACATATATTTTTTGGCATAATTTTATAATAAAAATGTTTAAACCGACTAAAAAAAATTGGAAAAAATGTTTAAACATCCTTAATAACAAAATTTAGTTGACGTCTTTCGGTGTTTTCATAAATATTACCCCTAAGGGGGTAAACCACCCCTAACACAAAATAACTGTAAATATGTAATTCAATACATAATATTTCGTAGAAAGTTTGTATATAGAGGTTTTCGAGGTCGCTGATTACAAATCTGTTATCAGATTTTGAACATTCAAAATGGCGGATCCAATATGGCGGACGGAAATATCGAAAAAAAATTTTATATAATAAAAAAGTTTTAAACGACTAAAAAATTTGGAAAAAATTTGTAAACATCTATAATAAACAAATTAAGTTTTTCGGTTTTTTCATAGATACTTCCCCTTAGGGGGGTAAACCATCCCTAACACAAAATAACTATAAGTATACTTCAATCCATAATATTTTGTAGAAGGTTTGTATATAAGGGTTTTCGAGATCGCTCTTTGCAAATCTGATATCAGATTTTGAAAATTCAAAATGGCGGATCCAATATGGTGGACGGAAATATCGAAAAAAAATTTTAACTTTCAAAAAAACTTGTTTACAAATGTGTGATCTTTGTAGCCTGTACATGTGAACTAAAGAGCCTTAAACCCTAAACCCCTAAAGAACAAATAGGCTAAATGGCTGTGCATTTTAACCAAACGACTCCAAACCCCTAACCTCCAGACAAGCCGAAGGCCTATGCTTTACCGTAGACACGAGTATAGACATATTACCGATATTTTATTCTATCATTTTGTATGTAACAAATAACGTCTCGTTTTATGTTTCAATCAAAGATTATTTATTTTTCTGCTTTTATAAATTAGCATAATTTCAAAAGTAATTTCATAAATTATAAAGTATTTCATAAATTACATAATTATATAATTTTATAAATTCAAAAAGTCCACACTTTTTTGCAAATGAAAAAACATAGGTTAATAAAATTAGTTTATCAAACTCTTTTGCGTTTTGTAATAAAATTTAATGTTGTCAAACTTGGGAGTTTTTCATTGTTACAATTATTTCGTAAGCCAAACGTTTTTTAGATGAATTCTCGAAGTAATGATTATTGTATCTATAGTAAAATATTTACAGTCTGGAATTCCATAATAATACTATTTGATACGATTTAATGAATTTATCAAAAAATCTAAATTTAATAATAAATATTATTCTAATTATTATTATTATTTTTCATTATCATTGCTATTATCAGTATTACTGTTATTATTGCTATTGCAATTATGCTTATTCTTCTTCTTATTATTATTATTATTATATTACTATGATAATTTTTGTTATTGGTAAAAATACATAAAAGAATATTAATACTCGAACTTCATTTGCAATTAAAGAACACGTTGTTATTGAAAGGGAATTTTATATGCATTCATTAGTTTAATGAATGTTATCGTACATTCAATGATAATTCCACAGATAAATGTCTTTCACTCATAAAAGTTGTTGACAATATGTGCGAATCAGTATGTTCTTTTTTTAGATTGTTTTCATCGAGTGTTTACCTCAGCTGCCTGTGTTATTTTTTAGGCAGTGAGTGAGTTTTGTGGGTATTCTAGTTCGATGCCGGAAAGTACGAATAGTACGTCTTTTTGTTTGTCAGTGGTATCATACAGTTGTAGAAAATTTTCTTTAGTGATTTTATATAGATTTACATTATTCAATTTCAAAGTGAATAAAAGTTGAATAAAACCAAAAATAGAGTTTTCCGAACATCACAAAGTGGAACGAGAATTCTTCTCCAATGCATAAATTAATGATTTGATTCAATTTACATTCACTCGTTTTATTCTGGTAGAAATGTAGCAGTCGTGCCTTACATGCAAAAACACAGCTTGTATAAATTTTACCGCTTGTTTTCATTTTAGATTGAAAAATGAAAATTAATCCGTTAAACGTTCTAAACTTATTATTAGCATACTTTCAAGCGTTAAACATACCAGATAGTGTCACGAATTATCACGAAACAGAGTTGGCCGAAAAAATAAAAGAAATTTTAATAGATGCAACACATGATTTCAACGATGTAGAAATGATTACTGATGACTCTTTGGATTTTCAAGAAGAGTATAAAGACCATAATGTGGAAATAATTGAAGATGAAGTGCAACATCATTTTCCTGATCCGGATATAGCACCAACAAATCAATGTACAGCAGATAATGAAGAACTAGATTTTGAATACAAAAAAAGAGCTGTAGAATTTTGGAGAAGTAGCAAAACGAAGCAAAATTTAAGTCTCAAAACAGTGCAAAACAGATTCAAAAAAGTATCATCTATTAGTCAGCTACGTCGTTAGGCTCATTCAATTAATAAAGGTGGCACGTATAGAGAAAAAGTAGCACAAATTTGTCAGTATACCCTGGATAATTTTCAAGCAGCTCTCGACAGTGGTTCAATTATCCATGATGAAGATATAATTCGATGGGCCTTACAAGCTAAAAAAGAAATTGGTTTTGATGATATTAGATTCAAAGCTTCTAAACATTGGTTACTCAAATTTAAGCAAGCACACCGAATAGTTTCTAGGAAAATAAATAAGTTCATAACAAGAAAAACACTAGAAAGTAGTGCAGAACTTACGCCTAAAGCTGAAGCATTTATCGATGACGTTAAATCGTGTATACCAAGGATTGGACTCGAAAATTTGTATAATACAGATCAGAGCGGATTTCAGCTAGAAATGCATTCTGGAAGAACATTAGCAGTAGAAGGAGAAAAGCAAGTGCAATGTCTGGTACAGTCAATTTCAGCAACAACGCATAGTTATACTATACAGCCACTAATATCAGCTACTGGACAACTGTTGTCACCGCTATTTCTTGTTTTAAAGGAACCAAGTGGCAAGTTTGGCCCTATTGTAGAACAAAACATATTTAGACCAGAAAACGTGTACGTGGAAGCATCCAAATCTGGAAAATTAACAATAAGTAAGGGAACTAATAACAATTTTTACATTGTAATATCGTTGATCAGTTAATTAGTAAGTCGTTTAATTGCAGATCACTTCAAAATCTGGTTGGAAAAAATATTTTATCCCTATGTAGGCCATCACTCAATACTATTACTTGATTCTTGGAGTGGTCATTGTGACAAAGTTATAGAAGAAACAATGCCACAAAATAAAATTATTAACATAAAAAAATTCCAACTGGAACCACAGGAAAAATACAACCACTTGATGTCTATGGATTCCGTATTTGGAAAAACTTTGTCCGAACATTTTCTGATAATGTAATGTTAATGGATCATGATATGAATTTACATGTGAGAAATAATATAATTAAACTTCAATCATTGGTTCACAACCAACTGTCTTCACCGAGTTATATAGATTTGTTTAAATATTCCTGGTATAAAAGCGGTTACGTCAATGAAAAACCAGATAAATTTGATAATCCTATAGATTTCAGTTTTGGAAAGTCTTGTGCAACACATTGTGAAATAGAAGGGTGCACAAACATTGCAATTGTACGATGTGGTTGGTGCAAAAAATCATTGTGCTTTAAACACTTTTATGAGGACTACCATTATTGTAAAAACATCGTAAAATAATATATTTTATGCTCAATACTAAAAATGCACTACCATTATTGTAAAAACATCGTAAAATAATATATTTTATGCTCAATACAAAAAATGCACTATGGCAAAAGATAAAAGATTGTAGATTATTATTATACTCTAATATTATAAACAAAAATACTTTATAAGTTGAATTTACAATAAAGGAATTTCAATAACATTCTGATAACAATTTCTACGGAAATTATAAAACTGCTTCACACACAGAATTTTCTTGTTTACAAATTTAGGAATTTGAGGTGGTTTGGTTAAAAAGCACAACCATTTAGCCTATTTGTTCTTTAGGGGTTTAGGGTTTAAGGCTCTTTAGTTCACATGTACAGGCTACAAAGATAACACATTTATAACAAGTTTTTATGAAAGTTAAAATTTTTTTTCGACATTTTCGTCCACCACATTGGTTTCGCCATTTTGTATTTTTAAAATCTGATATCAGATTTGTAAAGAGCGATCTCGAAAACCCCTGTATACAAACCTTCTACAAAATATTATGGATTGAAGTATACTTATAGTTATTTTGTGTTAGGGGTGGTTTACCCCCCTAAGGGGAAGTATCTATGAAAAAATCGAAAAACTTAATTTGTTTATTATAGATGTTTACAAATTTTTTCCAATTTTTTTAGTCGTTTAAAACTTTTTTATTATATAAAATTTTTTGTCGATATTTCCGTCCTATTGGTTCCGCCATTTTGAATTTTCAAAATCTGATAACAGATTTGTAATCAGCGACCTCGAAAA
Organism: Nasonia vitripennis; assembly: GCF_009193385.2. Classification (NCBI taxonomy): domain Eukaryota; kingdom Metazoa; phylum Arthropoda; class Insecta; order Hymenoptera; family Pteromalidae; genus Nasonia; species Nasonia vitripennis. Next base: position 324,673 of record NW_022279633.1, read on the forward strand.
CCTCTATATACAAACTTTCTACGAAATATTATGTATTGAATTACATATTTACAGTTATTTTGTGTTAGGGGTGGTTTACCCCCTTAGGGGTAATATTTATGAAAACACCGAAAGACGTCAACTAAATTTTGTTATTAAGGATGTTTAAACATTTTTTCCAATTTTTTTTAGTCGGTTTAAACATTTTTATTATAAAATTATGCCAAAAAATATATGTTTTCAACCCCTAAAAAATAGGGGATGCTACTCTTACTCTTCAAATCACTATGAAATACTTGCTCTTTTTGTAAGAAATAACCTCCAATTTGTTTCATTGAAAAATATTAATTTTAAGCCGAGATATTTAAAAAAAACGCTTTTTGGGGGTTAACTTTAGGGGAGGTTTTTACCCCTTAAAAGTGAAAATTAGCCGATAAAAAAAAATACGTGTCTCTTATTTTTTTATGTTCTACAACATATATGAAAATCTTCAAAATCGGTGAGTTCGGGTTGGGTACCTTTCCTTGTTAGACGATATAATAGTATATAGTAAAGATCTTCAAGAACATGAACAAAGAATTAGAAACTTGATGGAGAGACTCAGATATGCGAAACTAGTATTACAACCAGATAAAATAGAGTTCTTTAGAAGAGAAGTCGGATTCCTGGGACACATCATAAGCGCTAAGGGCATAGAGCCAAACCCAGAAAAGGTAGTCGCTATAGCAAAACTTGCCACACCTAAAAAATGCGAAAAATGTGAGAGAAGTACTCGGCATGCTTGGATATTACAGAAAATACATAAAAAACTTTGCAAAAATCGAGAAACCACTCAATGACCTACTAAAGAAAAATGTAAAATTTGAATGGACAGAAGAGTGTGAAAACATTTATCAGCAACTAAAAGAATGTTTGATGAAAGAACCAATTTTACAATTTCCGGACTTTGATAAAGAATTTATATTAACTACAGATGCTTCTGATTACGCCATCGGTGCTGTACTCAGACAAGAAAAAGACAGTTTTGATCACCGGGTACAATATTTATCCAGAGCGCTCAACAAAGCTGAAAGAAATTACTCCCTTGCACCAATTTAGACCATATTTATTATGCAGAAAGTTCACGTTAGTGAGCGATCATGAACCACTGAACTGGATGCATAGCAGAAAAGATTCAGGACAGAAACTAATGAGATGGATGTTTAGATTCACTGGATACGAATATACCTTCAAATATAAACCAGGCAAATTAAATAAAAACGCTGATGCGAAAGATGCGAAAGAAGAAATTAATAAGAATCTACCTAGTATTAAGGTGATGGTCATAGAAGAGAAACAAAAGAAACAAGAAAAATCATCAGCAAGCGCCACGGCGTCATCCAAGGCAACAATACAGCCACGAAGCAGAATACAATCAGCAGGTGACATTACAAATAAACCCAAAGGAAGAGGGAGATCAATGGTCTCCAAAACTAATAAAGAAGCACTTAAACTAGACCATAGCGTAATAGCACAGAGAACCAGAGCAAGGCGCACACAAACACAAAGTCCAGTGGGGCAGTATATCAAACAAGGCGCAATACCAAAAGTACCGAAGACGGCTGTATTAGGAAGAAAAACAAAGACAGAAAAGCCAGCAGAGACCGAAGCATCAACATCCAAAGCTACCACTGTAAAACAGAGAGAAGTTCCTGAAAGTTCAACCGATGGAGATTCAGATACATCGATGACAGTTAACCCATCTAGAAGATCATGGCTATCATCTACAACCAATGAAGACAATGATTTGGACAAACCTCCAATACCTGATTCCAGGTATAGTGGATTGCAACAAGAAGAGTCGGAAACAACAGAAGGAGAAACACAAGACGAAGAGGTGTTTTCCTCAGGCGAGAGCCAAGACAAGACCATAAGCAACATCGCCATAGAAGTAAGTGCAGTAGAAACATCCCAAAACGAAGAAAATACCGACGAAGAATCCATAAAGAACCTATCGATCAAAACAATCCTGACGAGAGAAGAAGTAGAAGAAGCAAGTAGGAAGTTTGAAGAAAGCATGAAGAGATATGAAATGGATAGAAGTACCAATACAACTGAATCAGGCACGGAAATAGAAATACAAATGAAGATACCCTCGCACTTCTCAGATTATGATCATGTACCAGATGAAGTGCGCGAAGCAATTTACACATCAGATCCACGATTTTACACGGACGAAGAGGCGGATGTGGACGATGTATGGAGAAAGAGTGTTCAAAAACTAATAAAACGAGCACAACAAAAAATACAAGAAACATCAAACAAAGATGATACAGGGAACGAATCGAACGTTGAAAGTGTAACTGACATAATAAGGCCACCACCAAGAAGAACGCTGTCAGTGACGCCAACAATAAAAAGCGACAGTCCTACAGCCAACAGCACGCCGAGAGATAAAATCAGAAATCGAAGAAAATTAGGAGTGTTAAGTGAAATAGAAGCAGAAGAAGGATCAATAATAGATATAAGATTTTCAAAACCACCTGAAGTGACAATGCCTTTTCTCTTGCCACACCACCAGACATGGAGCCAATAAACAAAAACTACACTCCAGCAGGAGATGATCATGAATCGGAGGATGCCGTGACACGCATAACCAAGGAATTCAAGAAAATTCCTCACAACATAATTACCGTAAGAGAATGCCTCACGCACAAAAGAGACAACATTGTTCATTTCCTATCAGCAGACTGTGACAATACGTGGTCTGTGACAAGACTATTAGTAGAAATTGGAGCCATAGACCTAATGAAAATCAAAAGTAAGAAGCTAAAGATAGGACAAGTCCTAGTCACGCCATTTAAAAAGCACCACATATTCACAGTAATAATAAAAGACAAATACTTCAAAGTAATCAATATGGAAGATTTAAACAGGACGCTTCATAGTTCAAAGAAACACTCGTCAACAAAGAAATCAAAACTTTCCGAGTGGCAAGAAAAGAAGATGTATTAGACCAGTTATAGTCACCAGACATCTTAGAGATGATTTACAAACATTTTCATCAAAGCGGAATAAGAGTGACAATGTGTTACGCAAAAGCAGAAGTACCAGCTGAAAAACACAGAAAAGAAATAATCAGCCATCTTCACGACAGTCTAACAAGAGGACACAAGGGAATCAATCAAACTTACCAGAAAATAAGAGAACAATATTATTGGCCAGGAATGAGGAATGATTTTCAAGACTACATTCGAAGATGTGCAAGGTGCCAAGAGCAGAAGATAGATTCAAAACAAGAGAACCAATGATAATCACGGACACTCCAATAGAAGCATTTGACAAAGTTTCAATTGACACAGTTGGAAAATTCAAAATGACTCTAAGAGGCAACTGTCACCTCTTAACAATGCAGTGTAATTTAACGAAATATCTGATAGCCATACCCATCAAGAACCTTAATGCCACCACAATAGCTGATGCACTAGCAAAGTACCTCATTTGCCAATTCGGAGAACTGAGAGCCATACTCTCAGACCGAGGCACCAGTTTCCTCTCCAGCATAGTCGAATCTCTACTCAAACTGTTTAAAATTAACAATCTCACCACTTTAGGATATAGACCGCAAACAAATGGGTCGTTAGAAAGGAGCCACGCCCCAATCATAGAATTCATTAGAATATACTCAGAGAAATACGATGATTGGGACCATTTAACGCCATTTGCGACGTTTACCTATAACACCAGCGTGCATGCAGCCACTAACTTCACCCCATTCGAACTAGTTTACGGGCGAATATCACGTTTCCCGTTGAGAATACCGTCTGACGAAAAATTAAAAACATATAATGTTTATATGCGTGACTTAGTATTAAGGTTAAAAGAAATGAAAATCTTAGCAGGCGAAATCCAAATAGCGAACAAAGTTAAAACAAAATAAAGATACGATAAAATGGTTAAAATATTTCAGGGTAAGGTAGGCGGATATGCGAAACTAATCAATGAACCCCGTGTAAGTAAATTCGATGCTTATATGAATAAACCATTGAAAATAATTGAATTGAATTGAATTTTTAGGTAGAAAAAATGTCATTTTAGAATACCCCAATGGCAAGCGTATACGAAAACATATAGACAAATTAAAACCAGTGAGGATAAGTCCGATGATGATGATTCAGTTTCCCTCGACTAATCAATGATAATGTTACGGGATGAGAATTTTAAACATTTTAATAATAATACTTAATCTACTCAACGAGAGCAGATGTGAACCCGTATACCAGATATAATCCCTAAACCCCAATCCTGGAATATATTTTGAAAAATTGGACGTGATCAGAATAAAAAGAGTAACATGGAAACTCAAAATCTACATCAACGTGGAAGATTTTATGCAGTCATTCAGAGCAAGAAGTTCGTACAAAGAAGTATTTCAAACCTGTAAAACAATAATGGAAGAGAGAAAGTGCCGACATGCTTTAGCCATCGACCTACTAGAAATAAAAGAGCAAGAGTTAACAAACATCCAAGAAACAATAAAAGAAACAATAGCAACTCCAGGACACACCCAATATCCAACAGCGCGATATCCATGAAGCATCAGGGCAAGAAGCCTAGTGCCACTAGGCATAATAGGAAGTATAAGCAATAGTTTGTTTGGACTAGTGACCGACGACGAATTAGAGAACATAAACAGAAATATAGACCAGCTTTTTGAAGATCAGACCAAAATAGTACATCTGATAGACAGCAATTCTCACATAATCTCCACAAAGTTCTAGGAACTATACAACATAACCAGCAACCATCACAAAGTGCTACATGTATTTGAAAGAGAGTTAACAAAAACAATCAAATGTGTGCTACGAGAAAAGGAAGAAATGAATTACCAAGTCGAAATAATGATATACGTAAAACGATCGGAATCAACATTAGACCACGTCATCAAAAGCAATGAGATACTATTAGCAATTTTACAAAAGCTAAAAGAAGGAAAAATGCACCCAGAACTCATGAAACAAGATGTGCTCCATCAAATGAACATGAACGTAAAAAGAGTGAGTCAGGACTTAGAATTCCCAATACCACCAGAGCACATGAGAGCAGAAGAACTAGCCAAAATATCGAATATCGATGCCATACACCAAAACGAACGAATGTTAGCCGTGCTGCATTTACCACTAGTAGACCGAATGCCGTACCAATTATACAGGATGCATCCAATCAATGTACCACAGAACATGAAGAACAAAACAATAGGGCAAGCTTTAATAAAACCGTCTCATGAATAAATAGCTATCAGCTATGACCATACAAGATACATTAAATTCAATGAAGAACAGAGACAAACATGTATCACAACACACTATGCAGATATATGCCCAATCCTAGGAGCACTCAGGAACGTGCCCGAATCCAGAGACTGTGAGATAACATTACTCACAAATCCCAGTCAGAAAGCAATCAACCACTGCGATATACGATACAGGATGAAATAACAATAAAAGAAACAGGAATTGTGCACGTAGCTCTTACGTGCATAACAACAACTACAGAAGCCACAATAACTGGAGAAATAACATACTCCAGTGGAGAATACACTTATTTATACAAACCAGATATAAACCTCAAAATAACAGACATTTATCCGTCCCTAAATAAAGAAGACAACGACATAGAAGTTCATAGTTTAGAAACAACAAAGATATTAACACCCAATACAGCTAATAATGACGGAAAATCGTTACACGAAATAATGAGTCAGTTAGAAGAGATAGGCGAACACAAAAGACAGAATTATAGAAATGACACAACACTATACGGAAGTGTGACTATTCAGTTAGCAATCATAGTAATAATAGTAGTAATAATCATAAAAATGAAATGCCTCGGCAAATGCCAATGTCTCATCAAAAGACACGCCCACCCACCACCCAAAAGAAATGACAAGAGACGAAAACTCATCTCAAATGATGAGGAATTCGAACTCGAAAACATCTCAGTTAGTCGCGAAAGCCCCAATACCCCACATTTAGACCGCGAAACCCTTGAAAGTAAAACGTCAAAAAGCACAAAGAAAATGTTATTGATACCGAAACAAGAAGCAGAATGCTCATAATTCACCAAATTTTAACCAAAATTTAAGCATGAATTTTTACAGGAAGCTTGTACATAGCCAAACAGCGTATAGTCAAATATTATTAATGACGATAACATAATCTAATTACAGAATAAAAAAAAGAAAAGAAACAGAATGGAGTAGAGACCAAGAACCACCATATCAATGTTCTGTGATGTAGACATTCCACTATCGAACATAGTAAAAGAATTTGAAAAAATAGGAGAACCTCAAAAAGCTTACGTAGAAAAACACAGATACGAACGAGAGACCAAGAAGATCACCATATCATTTAGCTCGGAAAGAGAAACACAGAGAGCATACGAACTCAGATCATTATTAGCAAAACAGAACAAATTAAAGAGAAACAGCAGAAGAGCAGCACCGTACCAGGGCCCCGCAACAACCTTAAACCCCAGAGTACCAATGGGAAAATTGATCGACCTTACTCCGAACAAAGAGTTAGATCTGAAATCCACGTAGTGAACCAACAAGCACAAACGCAAGTAATCAGAAACAGATTGTTTTACCTACTCCCTTGGGACGGAAATGACAGAGAAAAGGACGAAATGTTCTTTAGACAATTTGCGCAATTTGGAACCCTAGCCTACTACGAGATGGTCAGAGACAGAAAAGGACGGCTAGCGTATAGATATGTGCAATACTTCACAGAAGAAGAGACCAGAATTGCCAAAGAAGAAAGTGACCCGATATACAAAGCGACGTTTGCAGAACCAGGAAGATTCCCACGTATTGCACAATGAAACACTACCACAAAGTTCCACGAAAAATGCAAGAGAATGATAGAAACAGAAATATACAGCTTGCACGATGTAACTTGCAAGAAACAAGCAAAATGGTCTCAAGAACACGCAGATGAAGCCCCTCTAGACAAACTACAACCATTAAAAGAAACCATATTGGAACTAAAAGAAAAAATAGCCAGACTGGAAAGCCAGAAACAAGACAGAGAAGAAAATTCTATTACCAGTAACCCTACGACAAGTGCCAGCGCAAATGATCAGAATCAACATAAATCCGAAACTCCCGAGACCCTCAAAGTAATAGATGATGATTTAAAAGATAGCGACATGATTATAGATTAGGAAAAGTAAGCAATGAGATGGGACCAATTAACATGTGTGAATGAGAGAATGAATGATTGACCGCCATATAACCCATAAATATCCCATTTAATGATAATGCTTAAATATTTTTTCGCCTTTACGAATTTTTCATACTTTGGTTTACAGAAATGGACCAAGTCTTCCAGACCATAATCAAGTCAGTCGAGTTTGATGAGAACTCAAGACACGTCACCATCCGGTTTGTCCCACCAGGGAAACTACCTGTTGTTATGACACTATTGAATAAGTACGGACCGAACAACACAGAGCTTCAGAATTACCAATCAAGGAACCGACGATGGTACAGCCACATTGACAATAACGTACAGGACAAGTACAGGTACGGTACAACTACTACGTGATTATGAACTGAACAGACAGACAGACCAAGAAACAAACACTGTAGAAACTAACGAACCGACAACTGGCAATAATACTGACACTTCCGAAAATTCTACTGACTCAAACGCCACTCACAGCACTGACAGTTCTGAGAACTCTGATTACACCGACTCTATGGACAACACTGACGATTCAGACAATAACAACATTGACAATAATGACAGAATTGCTTCAAAAGAGAACACTGCCAACAATGACAATAACGCCAATAACAATGAAAATTTTAACGACAATAATGACGCCCCACACGCGAATGATAATAACTCAGCAGACAACATCGAAGCTTACACCATTAATGAACCGAACATAACCCTACGACATATATACAGCCCGCAAGACCATGTATAACTAGTTAAGGTAAATTTGACAGACGCTTACACAGTGACAGCCACATACATAGGTACGACAATAGACGCAGAAGCATTATTCAGACAATATGGACCCTGCAACACCGAACACCACAAAACAAAAGACATCAAAGACATCAAAGCCATAACAACTAGATACCAAATGAAAAATCGCTTAAAGTAATCAACTAATACAAAGAATACATACAACAAACGAACGATGACATACAGGGACCAGCAACAGAACAACAAACCAATGAGGAGAAAACAATAAAATACGCGCAAACACCGGATACTATATGTGTACGAATATTCGGACATACGACAAGAGAAAATTTAACAGAGACATTCCAACAATTCGGAAATATCATAGACGTAAGACACTTAGAGCCTAAAGACGGACAAAATGGACGATACATTGCATTCATCCAGTTTGAAAACCAGGACAGCGCAGACAAGGCTGTAGAAAAGACACAAATGACGCACTCAACAAGACTAGCTTACAACAAAGTATACACACCAACACGATCTACAGCACAGAAAAAGAATAAGACACAACACAACAGAAACTGAAGTCAATAAGTTGGACCGTTGACCCCGGCAACAACACAAAATTATACATACTAGTACCACCAGACACCACACAACAGCAATTAGAAACTGATTTCAAAGTATTTGGAGTGACGGTGAGCATCGAACTGACGGACGGTACTACAAAAGGAAAAGTAGGATACATAACATATAAAAACAAAGTTGACGCAATAGACGCCAAACTAAACGGACCACAGAAATACACAATAGAGTGGAAATGGACGCCAAGAACAGACGAGACAATGCTTCACTTCTTATGCGGAGACCAAATACCGAGACAAAGCTTTGACAACCACATACAGAGCTGCCAGATGCCTCACTTAAGACAGAAAATATAAAATAAAAAGTCAACATCAAGGACCCAAATATAAGTGGACCCAAGACAGACAACATCGATACCACAACCGAGCACGAGTGGACAGGTCGACGAGCAAGCAACAGCTCGCCCAACAAAATCCAACACGACAGCACCAGTGTCCGTGCATAGAGCCTTATACTTACAATTAGACTATACGTCATCCAGCGACGAGGATCTTTAAGTTAGATGTAAGTAGTTTAAGTAAGTCTTGCCGTCATAAAAAAAAACAAGTTACCATTATTGTTTTGCGTCAAAATAAAATATACTTTTATATTATCTTTCAAAAAAAAAAAAAAAAATGTATAAACAAAAACCTTTTTTTTCTTTAAATAGACCCTGACCCAAAAATATATAATAATATAAATATTAGACAATAAGCAATAACAAAATGAACTATTCAAGTCATACTAACAAAATGAGATATAAAATTAGCAAGTAAATCATTAATACATAATAACAAGTAACCCGCATAAAAATATTAGTAGCAGGTTATAACAGAAATAAAGCGATGCGTATTACTAATAATAACACATAAGTTAAATTCAAAAACAAGTTTAGATTATACGAGACCACCCTTGACAGTTTGCGAGACCGCAGAGCTGAGACATAACCAAGCTTACAAGGTAAGAGAAAGAAAAATAAAGAAACAATCCACCCAAACCCATATCATCATCCTAAAACAAGCTAAAGGTTGACAAGCCTAATATAAAAAAAAACAGAAAGAAATCTTGCCGATTGCTTACCAATAGCTTCCAAATTTTTTTTGAGAAAAGCCGACCAACCCATGCATAAACTTGAATGTTCTGAACATCCTAAGAGAAAGCAATGTTCTTTCTTGATCGAATGAACACCGCAGAGGTTGTTCAATGGATCCAATTGTGGTCCAAGAATAAACGACGCATGACCACACCAATAATTCAAGTATGGGTACAATTTAATATCTGCAGATTAGAGCAGCTACAAAAATTAAAAAGCTTGATCCTACCCTAAATCCACAATTTTCCAAATAGCACCTTACACCATTTTTATTCAATTAAAGATAAGAAAAAGCATCTGAATTTGGCTCGCCAGCGTGTCACCCTTGTCAGACCACTCACCCTTAGGTATAATCGTTTGTCGGGGATGACAAACGTTTGAAGGGGGGGGGGGTTGTTAAGTGACGAAGTTTCTGCATAAATATTCAGAAATATTAAATCAAATGAAACAAAGACAGTAGGAAAAATCCAGAAACTTTGACGCTTAACGAGCGCAAGAAGTAACCCTTAACCAAAAACAAACTTCTCCTCCCTCGGCTGAAAGCGCGCGTGCATAGTCGACGCTGCAGTTTAGCCGTTGACCGTAGCTTAGGCCCATAAGGCCTAATGAGTAAGAAAGAGAGCGCGGCTAGGCTGAAGTGCGAAGAGAGGAGAAGTAAGTACCCTGCGTGGGAGAAAGCCTCGACTCTCTCTGTAGCATCACCTCCCCCGAATCTCCATTCCAGTGTGTGCGATCCAAAAGTAAGGGCGCATTTTATTATGAGTTATATTGAGAGTTTAATTTAAAGTTTCTTTTGAGTTGAGTACAGAATGTAATGTCAAGTTTAGTCTATTGTGTCTCCTAGATTGATGAAAATAAAATTGATTCTACAAAAGCTTTATTTCACCGAGTTTTGATTCTACAAATTGATTTGTCCAAAATTGATCGTCTAATTGGATTTGTCTGAATATTTTTCACGAGAAGGAAGCCCAAAGAAGTTCTGAGAAATTATATTAATTTCCAAACGTCATTTCGGTCCAGAATAATTTTCTAAACCCCCAAGGCCCCCATTGAACAAAGTAAGTGTCTTTAAATAAATGTTTTGATGCAGATCATTTTGATAATTAAGTAAACAGAGAGTCACGCAACTGCAGTTAGTAAATTTTTTTTTTTTGCTGACCGCTCTTGGATTAGAGTGTAGTCCGACAAACCCAAGTAACAAAAATAATTGTTAAGATTAATAATCACTTAACAAATTCCTTGTTTTTTTCTCGGCTAATGATCTGCATGCCCAGTAATAATCGAGTATCACATTATATGAGGTATGCAAATATTAATAATCATGTAAAATTGTACTTTCTATTAAAACAAATTGCTGTCTTAAACATTATAATAGGTTAAACATTTAATAAGTTTGAAAAAATTAAAAAAAAAACTCACCCTAGGTTGGGCTTGAACCTGGAACCAGCAAATTAGTATGCAGATACGGAACCCACAGTGCCACGAACATCGTTGAGATACTATGATGGAAGGTTGCATATGTTCATTGAGGGGTAGAGGATATTTTGTGTTAAAATTTGTTGTTTTTATGTAATGCGGTGAACGATTATAATAAAGTATCACAATCATTCACTTATCGTCTTGCTTATTATACATTGAAAAACAAATTATTTGTAATTGTTTATAGCTAAATTATAAACTAGAAAGAAAAAATATAATCGACCGTGAATTTAACTCAATTTTTGATATATTAAGAAATGACAACAGAGCTTTTTTGAATACAAACATTGAAAAATATTAAGCTGAAAACAGAATTATTAATTTTGGTGCTTCTTTATACGATGATTTAATAATTTAATTGTAAATAATTACTTAATTACATAATATTACAGTAGGTCCTTATTGAATACTAGACTATTAAATTCGCACAAAAAATATCACTTTACGGTACGTATGATTTAAATGGTTCTTTTTTACACGGCCTAGGTAGCGCATGATCGTAGCGAGTGTGATAAACACGGCGTAGCTTGCCGTCGCGTTGTCTTATAGTCTACGATGTGTATGCATACTTACTAAGAACAACTAATTGGTTACTCAATGATCAATAGCCACATAAATATGAAAATTTATCGTCTTTTCAATCTAAACAGATCTTAAAGCAAAATTATCAAAGTAAAACAGTACATTACCATACGTGTGACTTAAATGGTTCTTTTTTACACGGCGTATACTTTTCTTCGTTTTTTTTTCAATTATCTTATTGTTACAAACAATTCAGCTATAATGCATTTAGAAGAAAAAATCGATGGGTCACGTGTCAAACTATATCCCATTAAAATTTAAAGTGATTTGATTAATTATTTTTTCAGTAATAAATAAAAAACTGAATAAAATGAATTTTTTTTGTGCCTCGATTACGGACGTAACAAGCCCTTATTGCACTTGAGATTTTGGGAAAAAGTAGATATTTTATGTGTTTTGTCTAAGTTTATTGCACAGCTTTCAAACCCCTATGGTTCGTAAGATATCAAGGTTTTAATTTTTTTTTAAACTTTTTCAATTCCTTATATCTCTAAAACAATGTGGTCAAATAAATTAAAATTTTTTGTTATTCACTATAAAAAAATCTATTTGCTGCTTAACTTTAAACGATTTCGTCGAGCGGTTTTCAAGTAAAGAACTCAAATGTAAAAATCGTCTTCTCGAAAATTGCGCGAGCGACCTATCTAATGCATAGCCTGTTCTTTTATGATGGTTAGGTTGGTTATGAACACATGTAAACATGCGTGAATTTATGCGAAAAAAAAATTGACGGCAGTGTTTGTATTCTATAATAAAAAACAGTGGGGTCTGCAAACTTTTGGACAATGACTCATCCAAAACTTATACATTAAATTATGTATCAAAAACCGCCTCATACATTAGCAGGCAGATATACTGTATATTAAAACAATATTTTATTTATTGGACCTATAAGTTTAGTTGGAGGAAGCTACGTGCCAATGAATTGGCAGCGGTTTTTATATAAGATGTAAATCCGCTTTGTGTTTAAATGATTCTTTTTTATACTTAGGAGGAATTTACTTGATTTTTTTATATTTATGATTTTGCTCATTTTTTTGCACAAGATGATTTGGATAAGTTTGAGAACATTTAGATTAGATGTGAGAGAATCATGAAACACAAAGCAGATTTTCACCTTGAAGTTATACTGAGATTGATTCTTTTTGGATTAAGTAATGATTTTTGTCAGTGTTGATTTTGATCACTTGACATTTTTAAAACTGATTTCACTACATTTATTAGCGTATATTGATAAAAATACAGAAAAACTTTTGTAAGCTATAAACATTAGACAATTTCTTTAACGATTTCATAACTTTTTAGAAGAGAAATCATAATTATAATACTAAGATACAGAATGGTGAAGATGGGTACAAATCTTTTAATGACTTTCAAATAAACTTATAAAGAAAAATTTAATTTGAATTACAGCATAGCATAGTTAAAAGTTTAGGTTTGATTTTTGCAAAATCTACTACACCTGCACTAAAATGCTTTAGATAATACTTTATGCACTTTATCTTTAACAAGTTTTAATAACTTCATTCGTAATAAGAGCAGTCGTTTTTGAGTTATTGTTGAAAAGCCACATTTTGACCATTATTATTTTCCATTATTATATTGAGTCAATTATGAGAGAAAAAGCAAGGTTGCAGGGATCAGGCATATTCATAGACCATGACCTAATAGGAAGAAAAGAAGAAACAAGGAGAAACTAAGGGAATACGCAGCAAAAGAAAGGAAGGAGTGCAAAGAAGTTAAGATAGGTTACAATAAATTATGGATAGAAGGGGTAAAATACATATGGAGGAAAAAACAACAGGAGCTTTTTCGGAGGAAAAAGAGAATGAAAGAGGGAGAGAAAAGGAGCACAGAAGGGCATAAGGATAATTAGTTGGAACGTAGCAGGGATAAAGGGATTAGATGAGAGGGCATGGCGTTACTTAAAAGGGTTTGATGTAATCTGTCTATAGGAAACGTGGCTAGAGGACGAAGAGGGAAAATTTGGGGAAAAGAAACTAGGAGGATTCGAAGTTAGAGCAAGAAACGCGAAAAAGGGGGAGAAAGAGGAAGAGTGAAATGGGGAATGATGATAGCAGTAAAAATAGAAAAAAAACAGAGAAGGAGAAGAATTAGAAGAAGACGAAAAAGGAGATTCCACATACATAGGAGGCAGGCTGTTCAGTGATAGACTACGTAATAGCCAACGAGAGAGAGGAGGAATAAAGAACAGAAACAGCAGTATGGACGGAAAAATCAATAGAGCAATTCCGGAAAGAACTGAACAAGAAAGAAGTGGCAACGGAATGGATAGAGCTGAAACGAAAACTAGAGAAAACAATCAGAAAGAAAAAGGGAAATGGCAAGATAGAAAAGAAAAACACGTGGTAGGACCATAAATGCAGAAATAAAAAAAGCAGAGGTAAGGAAGCTGGGAAAGGCTATAAAGAACTTAACCAACTATATAACCCAATAAAAACGTAAACTACTCACATTTTAAGTAATATAAAGTCGCGAGTTGTGCTACTCTTGGCAGAATTTCTGAACTATGCTGCTCTTCGCGGCAAATCATGAGTTATGCTACTTTTCGTTTAAAAAATTGAACTGTGCTAGTCTTCGTAGGGAGCGACGATATCATCGTTTTCTATTATCATAATTTTTTCAAAACGTTTGACAATTTAGTTTTAAAGATATGAATTTTTAAATAAATAACAACTTTTTCAAGGGGTCTAAGTGAACAAAATTGAAATTTGAGGGCACACCTACCAGACCAACTTTTTTGGGTTCTTTAGGCCTAACCTTGGGTTCCCGCGATTCCGAAATACCTATTTTTTGCCGGGCACTTTAAATTCTCTTATGGTAATTTAACATGGTGTGTAATGCTCACTTTCTTTTGCATTTCAATATATTAGAAACAAGTAAGGTTGGTTATTATAAAGTAAATCAATCGATACCCTTCCCACTAGAATATATAGGTCATAAGACGCTCTCGATAGCACAAAGTATAACACTATACTTAGCATCGAGACATTATCACATTATCATTAAACAGACCCTAAATACGAAATCGATAGTAATTGACACATCCAATAATTAATGAAATAGATAAGAACAAGGAACGACAACGTAAGACGAAGTAAGAATTAAAACGAAATTTAATTCGAATGTTGACAAGTAAAATCAGTTAAGAAAATCAATAATAATAGTAGAGTTCGTCTGTGCCAGGATGCAACTCCTTAATTCGAGCCAATGGCCATTTGGTTGGAGGTAGTAAGTCGCCCTTGAACAGTACGAGATCTCCCACCTGCAGTCGGTTGTTAGGTCGGAACCATTTGACTCTCTGTTGAGCTTGGGTAAAATACTCTTTGCTCCACCTTTTCCAAAAATAGTTGCGTATGCAAGAGAGCAGATACCATCTAGAACAAATAGAATTGGACTTGTTAGTTTCCAGAAATGGTTCTGGACGTGACACCAAAGGATCGTTACTCAAAAAATGTCCTGGTGTAAGTGCAGAAACGTCTTCTCCAAAGTTTGGTGCGCGCGGGGGAATAAACGACCAGTTTACTCCATGAGTAGCTATTGTAGTCGCAACTTCTTGGCTCAAAGACGAAGTTTCGGAAAAAAAGTCGGCGTAATTCTGCATCAGCTCCGCGGAAATTCATTGCGTCAGGAGCCTTGCGAAAACGCTTTTCCAAGCGAAGAAAACTTCTTTTTGCTATTTACTCCGTGCCTGACAGCATTAGAGTACTGATGAATGGCAGTCGTACTACGAAGCGTCCTTCGCAGTTACGAGTGCACATATCCTTGAAGTGCTGGTAGCAGTCTTGTTCAGCAGGCGATAACCGCTCAGATGTTGCCGGTTAAATCTCCTCGGATTCCCAGAATCGAGCAACAGCATTGGATAATTCTTGCTCAACCGTGATGCTAAATGTTTCCACAGCATCTCTTTGAAAGTCAGTGTTGGCTCCTGCGTGACCGATCACTACCCAGCCAAATACAAAGCGTATAGCGAGAGGAGCGTTAGGATCTGCGACTCGCTTAAATTTAGGCAGCATGACAGCAGCATAGACTCCAGCGTGCAGAATGCAGTCAATCCTTCCTGGAGTGCCAAAGCCTGGATCAGCTAACTTTAGCCCTTTCAGAGCAAAATCTGCCAGCTAACTTCAGATTTCTGGATGACCGCTAACAGTCGTTTCAGAGTCACAGCTGAAAAATCAAGAAAAAAATTAGAGTAAAGCAAAGATTTCAAGCGTAAGTTAACTCTATGTCTGGCGATGGCGGCAGTTCCGCCCACGCCGCAGACGGTAACATCAGCGGTCTGTTTTTTCAGCGACAGCATTTGTGCAACGTGCTTAGTCACGATGCATTATTCAGAACATGGGTCCAGTAGTGCGTGAACAGTAGCGACGGATCCGTTCTCAGCTTCTAAAATCACGCAAGCAGTCGCCAACGTGACACTCTTGGACGTAGCAATCGACGACTGTCGGAAATCAGGTATAGTCGTAACAGCAACCAATTTGGCAACAGATTGAGTAGTAGAGGCCTTTTCAAAGTGCAGCTTGGTATGATGCTTCTCGTTGCATACAAAACATCTTCCTGCTTAGAGCTGCAATTGTCAGCAGTGTGGCTAGAACTCAGACAGTTAAAGCATAAACGAGCTGTTGATGCGTGTTCTCGCCGCTGTGTCTGTGAACAATTAGCAAAGTTCTTACAGTAGCCGACAAAATGCTCTCCAGAGCAGAATGTGGATTTATCCCGTCCACGAGTTTTTCCGGACTTTCGTGTCGTCACTTCATGGCAGTTTTTTTCTGCTTATTAATATTCTGTTGTCTCTTCTGATCTGAGTTATTATAAGCAGATTTCGCATCCCTGCTAGCAGCTTCTCCTTCTACGAGATCTAACGTGCGAATTCCATCTTCCAAGAATGTCTTGAAAGCAGCAAATTTTGGAAAGTCGGATGCAGAAGCAGCATTAGTTTTCTCGATCTTTTTCACCCGGTTGATTCTAGTTGCAGGAGCTAGCTTCGATTCCAAAAAAATAAATGATCATGGCATCCCAATGTTCCACCGGGAGTGACAGCGCTTTGAAAGCATTAATGCTTTCTTTTGCGGTATTAAACAATTGATTGAGATGAGCTACAGTTTCCTTGGCGGCAGCAGGTAGCGAAGAAAGCGCACCCATGTGCGCCGAAAATCGCAAAAATCGGTTGTCGTATGTACGGCATAGTGTCTTCCAAGCAGTGTTGAAATTAGCAGCAACAACTTCAATGTCTTTCAATTTTTTGGCGGCGTCTCCTTCAAGCGAATTCAGGAGGTGTTGAAATTTAATTACCGATCGAATATTTCTGTCATCGAGAATCAGCAATTTGAATTTTTTCTTAAATGATTTCCATGAGCGTTGTTTACCATCGAAGCGCGGTAGTTTGACCTTCTCAAGTTGCGAATGTACCGAATATTCAGTCGAAGTTTCAGGCGTAGCATTCGAACGAGGAGTAGTCGAAGGTGGCTGTAACGATTTCTGTTTTTCTGTTAGCCAAGCTTTCGCAGCGAGATACGCACTGATACCGCGTCCGTATAGATCGTCTTTAAAATATGTGCGGTCTTTCATTTTCTAACTTTGAGGTGCCACAACTTTATCCCAAACCGTGAATTATTTCCAATAATCGTCAAGCTACTACATACGTGATAAGCAGTCCGATTCATTGAAAGCAGCTTCGGCTTTCGTCTTAGTTGTATTTCTCGAGTAATCGCTTCGCTGCGGAAGTCCCTCTCGAAACTCGATAGGTGCAGCAGCACTCCCGCCAACTTTGAATTCACTGCGGTACATCTCTTGCCACTCGGTATAGTAGAGCAGAACCCTGTCGAAGCGAGCATTGCCCATCTCCGACAGATGCTCGAGAAATTTTATCAGAAACCAGCTTTTTCCAGCTCCTGTCGGTCCTGCTATGCACGCCGTAAAAGGATGCTTCCAACGCGTATCCATCTTTTCGACTAAAGCGCTCTCTTCCCGAAAAGCGCTTTTTATTAATATTATTCCTCTACCGAGGGGGGAGGCTGCGGCGGCGGCGAGCGCGGGCGCGGGCCGCGTATACGCGTGTACTCTCGCGGGCCTCGTATACGCGTGTACTCTCGCGGGCCTCGTATACGCGTGTACTCTCGCGGGCCTCGTATACGCGTGTACTCTCGCGGGCCTCGTATACGCGTATACTCACGCGGGCCGCTTATAAGCATATATTAGCGGCCACGAGTATCATCCGCGGACGAGCCGTCTATACGCGTGCATGTACGGCTCGCCTATAAGCATATGATAATGAGTGGGTAAAGGAGAGAGAAGGATGTTATAATTACAAGAAAAATTTAAAAATACTTGTTATAAATATATTAAACATAACGCAGAATAATTTATATTACTTAACAACTAATACAAAAACGAGATTCTTAAATTTACATTTATTTATTCACAAACAACTTACATACTATAATTAAATTTTGTAACCGTACGGGAGCGATAACCCGGGAATAACATACCTACGCTTTTTTAGAACTATGCTACACGATTTGACTTCTTCTCGCATTACGACAGTGTGATCTGGCAATCTTTTAATAGAATTAAACTTAAGATTAATGCATTAATTCTCTTCATCAGGCTTAAAATAATTTTCAATCATACTCTTAATGCTAGGATAATTTATTCTCAAAGAATTCGAGAAATTGAGCGAGATACCCTTGACTTTACATTTTTCGGATACCTCGCCAGTTCTCGAATTTAGGGTTCTGTAGCCGTAAAATTTCGGACCACCCTAGAGGAAGCTCTTAATATAAGTCCCTTCGTCGAGCTCATTGGTCATATCGCCGAGCAACGAGCCTAACGGGGGCCTGTATTCTTGTGCGTTTTCGTTGCACACAAATATGCACGAATCAGTGTCGCAGTACAGCGTCGCCGATGTACTGCCAGCTCGCGTACATCACCTCCTCGTTGACCAGCAGGAGACTCAAGACCTCTTTATCCTCGGCCGTTAGAAGTTTAAGGAGGTCTTTGCCCTCCTTGATGATCACCGTCTGTTTTAAATTATCGCGCTGTCCGAACTTACCCCAGAACGAGTTCAGACAGAGCTTCGCAACAGTGCGCAGGCCAGGGTTTTTCACGATTTTTTCCAGATCGAGCGATATCCCCTCATTTTCGCGATACTCGTGAACGTAACGCGCTCTCGATTCCGCGTCAACACACCAAGCTGGAAACCCCGATGCTTCCTGCTTTAATCGCAAGAAAGTGTCGATGTAGCCAGCGAAAAGTCCTCCTTCACCTGTGAGCGGATCATACTCGGTCATACTATACTGCCATATGACGAATATTTCAGTTATAGTATAGCCGAGTTCGATGGCTTTTCGCAGCTCATTCGCCACCCAGGTTCCGCTGAACTCTCGCTGACTCGCATCCGGGTGGCAACAATCGCTCTGCCGCATCTCTTCGCAGCAAGTACGACACAGTGCGAAGAGAAGCTTGCCATGCATTTTATCGGCAAAAGAGGCTGATACAATTTTTTCGGCGGTAAAACCTTACATTTTACCAGCCCATCTATGGCCGAAAAATTGTTGAGATTGCCACCCGTCAGCTCATCAGATTCCTCGCCGACGTAAACCTTTGGATGACCGAGCGGAAATCTGCCTCGTTTACGTTACTTAGAAACGTAAGGATACAGCAAGCATATACCTGTATACAGAATACGCTCGCGTGGCTTAGCATTGTAAACTAAGACGAAATTTTCGGTCCGTCCGCCGAAGAACGCGTCACCAGGATTAAGCGTTATTTTGCTGATGAGCGGATGCTCCGACACGTACTTGTTGATTTCGGGGTTTTCACGCTTGACTCTGTTAAACTCGCACTCCTAAATTTCGCGCGTCTCGTAACCGAGCTGTTGGATCTGCGCGATTTTAGCGCGTGTGCTCTCGAGCAACGCGTCGAAAGTACGACCCCAGGCATTCGGCTTGTTGCGATTGTTTTTGAAACATTCAGGGCAGCCATGCGTATAGCAGCCCTGGTATTCAAAAACAATGGGATTTTCTGCTGTATTGGTAGATGGTAAGAATCCGCCGACCAAAAATCCCTCGGGAAGCCGATATTCGCGCGCTCTGCCTGCATGCATGATTTCGCGACCGAACTCTCGCTCGCACTGCAGCAGCCACTAGACGGCTTTTTGGGAGTGCTTGTCGGCGCGCCTATACCCGCCTCTGGGGACTATTCCTATAGTCTGTGGCTTTAAGAAATTGTTTCTATAGAGATGAGAGCACGCGGACGCGATTGTAGTAGCTACTACAAACGGGTTCGTGTCTCCGACCTCGAGAAAAATTTTTCTGAAAGCCACACACGCGCAACGCAGAATCGTCATATCCATGCGACAGTAGTCGACGATTTCCTTGCTGAAATCGAGAACTGCGTTCGCTGCACGCATCTTGCTGTGCCACAGCAAGAACTGCTCGTGCTCGCTCGACGACATAGTATCGAGCGAATAATAATGCGCATCCGGTATGGCGCCACGGTATTCGGCGTTAGCCGAGGTGTTAAAAAGGTGCGGAAAACAGCCTTTTTTCGTAGTCTCACCTAAACCAAATGTAGCAGGCAACGCGGCCAACTACATTTGAAAATAGCTGAGACTATCGATGAACTTTGTGCGTCCATACCGGATGCACAGTATTTTCTGACCATTCAGTATGATTCAATTTATTTTATGTTCGACAAGCCGTCGTAAAACGAATTACGCATCGTACCCTCGTGCGTTGTGCGCGATGCATATTATATTTTCAAAGTCCGTTTTGTCGTGTACTACAAGCTGTAGCAGCTGACCAACGGGATCTTCGGTAAATACATGCTCGCGCACACCGCACGAGGGACACCATTCTGAAATGTCGTCAGAACTTATGCACTCCATGCAGACTTGCTGTGCAACGCAGACATTCGGGACGTGCATCTTTATGCTTTCATCGACTCGATACGATGCTTCTTGCATCGTTTCTAGATCGTAGAAAACATAAATTTTCGCTAAAGCACCATTTTTTTTTCGGCTGTATAAAACAGTGTTGATTATAACCGCGCTATCGGTTCACGCTTTTGCAGCAGGTAAGACAAATTTGTAGCACTTTTGCTTTTTTGCAAAGCTTTGTTCTCGCTACAGGGTGGCGAGACGAAGCAGCGCGAACACAGCTGCCTACAGTTGTGATCCTCGATATTACTGTAGCCGCGATTGCAAAAAGTACAGAAAAATTTTGCCTTCGTAGCTCCAAAAATATTTAAGATCACGTCGTAATGAAGCTCGGAGTAGAGCAAAAATATTACGGTTGTGCAGGCATCGCAGCGTCCGTCGAAAAATGGTGCTTCACCGCTGCCCATCGAGTCTTTCTCGTAAGCAACTAAAGCTGGAATTAACGAAGCTCTTGTACACCACAACCTTCGCAAGGTACGAGAACACCGGCATCCTGGCACAATTTTACAGTTCGCTCATGCTGTAGCTGCCTACTACCGTCGCGGAAGACGTTCCACTCGGCTCGCATCGCCGGGGTATCGTTCGTCTGAACCGCGATTTTCGCCTCGCCTACAACGAGCGCTCTCGGCAGACACAGATTGTCACGATTGCTGATATGAATGATGGATCGTTGAGAAACGCTGTCGACGGTCAAGTTTTTCCGGCGAGAGCCACCTGCACCTACAGGCATCTCTATGACGGTCAAACAAACGGTAAATGACTCGTCGACTCGAAAATTTGCGTTGCTCTGAACGAGTCCAGACACCACAGACCATAAATCATAGCCAGTCAGCGCGCTCGCGAGACGATACGAGAGCTCGGCCGACCCGTTTGCGAAATATTTGCTAGAGATTGAAACACCGACGCGATCGCTCCCGCTTTTGATTAGAGTTAGCAAATACTCGTAAATGTCACGTATTGCTAACTCAACCCAGCTGAGCATGTTGGTCCCACGCAGCGATGTTTTAATCCGTAGCGTCAGACGGCGAGCGTCTGTACGGAATTTCCGTACGCGATGCACCGTATTCGCGATAATTTCGAAGTGACGATAACGCTCATCGTCGCGAGCTTCCTCCTCCTCCTCCTCCTTCTCCTCCTCCTGATCCGAATCAGAAGCTGAAGCAGAACCGCTTACAATACTATTGTATGCCGCCGCCGCGTATCTGCGATATGCCGCTCGCTGTGCTGTCATCGATTATCGGGTGACCCGCATCGTAGAACCCGACCTCCTACAGCATCGACAATGTAGGGCTCAGCACTGTTGAAGAGTCCGATGATATTGCCGGTGATGATGGGCCCTCTTCCTCGCTGCTGCTGCTGCTGCTGACATTATCGTCGTCGACTGCAAATAAGCGAGCCTTCATTCTTCCGCACGACCGTTGTAGCATTGAATGATGTCGCTGAACAACTCGGCCATCACGAACGCAGTCATAGAAAATAACTCGTCTGCTGATTTTTCAAGCAAGTTGTTTAACCAACGTACTTCCTGCGCACGACCGTTATTCACGATTCGTAGCGCAGCAGCTTGAAAAATCATAGCCGCGTCATTTTCTGGATCTGCATCCGGACAGGGCTCCACGCCTTCGTTCAGACGATGTCTGATAACTTAAAAAATTATTATTGTTAGTATTTATAGTCTCTCGAACTGATGTTAGAGACTTGTGGATCTCGAAGGGCTAGTTGGCAATAAACAAAAACACTCTCCACCGTTAACTTGAATTACTATGCCGTAAGAAAAGGCTTTGATATTTATTGTAAGATCGAGTGTATTTACAAGTGTTGAAACTACGGAAAAGAAATGAAGGCTACAGTGTTAAAAGTACTGACGCGTTAACAAACGATATTGTTTAACGGTCGTCACTGTGAGGCGAGTCCTTACAGCGCTTCGGCAATACGATAACTGAATAACACAAATCGGCGAAAGCGGCAGAAGACCGCTCGCGAAACAGGCGGAGAGAGACAGAGTAGGAGCGAGCGAGCGCGCGTTGCCATGGCAACCTCATTGGTGCCGTGCGGGCTAGCGAAAACCGTCGAATTTTAAATTAAGATGACAAGCTTCTCGAACCTTCTCGCTCTCTCTTCGTATATTAAACTAATTTTCGAACAGTTAGTAATAATAATTTTTAAAGAAAATTTAAAAGTTAAAAAAAATTTTTCTTACTTTCATTAATACGACGATCGTACGAGCTGTATTGATCGAAGCGTACATACGGATTCATCGCAACTTCCTCAGCGGTCTCATCCCGCGTCGCAAAGCCCTCGAAAACCTCGGCTCTCGTAGGACCAAACTCGGGAGCTGGCTCGTAGCGGAACGGGAGCAGAATCATCGCAGCCTCCATCGTTTGCTCGCTACCTCTCAGCGATGCTGGAGCGCCCGCTCTGTAGACAGCTTGCTCGGAGACGCCAGGCCGATCATCGGCGTGATCGCTGTCCTCTATCTCGCTCTCAGCATCATTCTCCATGGGCTCCTCCATAGGAGCTTGTATATTCTCCTGCTCCTCCTGTTCCTGCTCCTCCTGCTCCTCCTGCTCCTCCTCCTCCTCGGATGAAGTGGCTCGCTGTGGTGACGACACAACAAACAGCGTTGCGTCGCTGTCGCTCTCCTCAGCGTCCTCCTGCAGGGTAATTCGAGCTACAAGAAGAAAAAAATAAAGTACTATTATTTTTTTAAAAAAACCGATTGTACGGAACACTGTAAACACTTACCATGTTCCTCGATGATATGACTCAGACAGTACACATCGCGTGCACCGCGTTCCACCAAGAAACTGCCGACGATTTTTATCAGAACACTAGAATGTTTAAAATATCTCTGATAAAAATCGGCGATCCAGCGGTACGCGCAATGCGTCAGAAAGCAGCGTAGCTCGCGTCGCAGCCTCTCCTTGCTCATCCGATGAACGCGCACGTACCACTCGCGGGTACACTTCCTCTGCACAGGTAGGTGATGACCCTTGAACGCGTTGGCTACGTGCAGGATCGCATCACGAACTTCGTTCGTAGCACTGGGCATTTCTGCGACACGTGGTAAGCTGGCTTTCTCAATGACACGTATTACGAGAGACTGATGACTGCGCTAGCGTCCGGAGGAGTTTTTTAAACGGCTCAGTGCTAATATGAAAATATCATGCCTTTCTTAGGAGTGATTTCATCGAATAAGAAGATCGCAGAGCAGAAAAACCGTTAAAGAGTGGTATTTGTTTTAAAACAGCGCATATTACAGCCATAGCTGAGAAATCCAGGCTGCCATCAGTGATCGACAGAAATAAATCCGATACCGTACTCGCTGTTGGCGCTTTAGGCACGTAGCAGTCATAAACCTTAGGCGGATAGCTGACGTCTCCTAGAATGGACCGTCGCCACCGCTAGATCCGGTGACACGGACCGAACAGTTTTTTATGACTCTCCGGCTGACCCTTTTTAATCTCTCTTACCGGACACCTGTAATCTCTGTACAAACAGTTTACACTTATTCTCAAGTGTCTACCGGAGATCCGATGATTCGTTCTCTGCTTAGTTTTGAAAACTAATTCGTTGGCGATAATAAAACAAAGCCCGAGTCCATGATCACACGATACTTCCTGGAGCTGATTCGCAAGACATTGAGAACCTTTCTTTCGCTCTCACCCGTCTCCGATTCTTTCTGATAAGCCCACGACGCTGGAACTCAAGTGTATACAAATAATCTAGTCCGAGTATAGCGTTACCAACGGTCTCGCATTCTTAAGACAACGAACGTCGTCAAAAGGCAAAGAGTGGAGAGGCGCGGTCCCCCTCTACCTACGTGCATACATTTTTGCCAACGGCTTACGTTTATGACATGGCTTGCACCGATCAGTCCGCTCTGAGTCCCTACAGAGAGCACACACGTGGCCACCATCATGGCAGAAGCTCGAGCGCTACAGGCAGAGAATGCTGGACATGTCAGCGCTGTTGCAGCAAAAACAGCAAGAAGCCGAGCGAAAGGCTTCTCTGGCGGTATAGTTTGTGCCGATCAACGTGAGGTGCAGAGTGTGCATCTCCAACAGTTCGGAGCATGACGTGTGGCAGCAGTGCTGGAGGTGCCTTCTCTTTCGCTGCTGGAAATGCAACGGACAGTCCTGCCCGTGCATCCTGGATATGGATTCGCCGATATCGCCTTCTCCTACAACATCATCAGCAGGCGACGACAACGACGGTGAGAACAACAACGTCCAAGGTACGCCACCGACAGCACGCCGCAACCGCAGCGTACCTTACAACTTTCATCGGATGCTTACTCCGCCGAAAGAGTCAGTGCCTGGTTTACTGCCAAGAACGCTCCACTCGCAAGTGTAGGTATATCGCTTGTTTGTAATTTATAGCGTAGAAATTTAGAGAGTGTGTATGTGTGTGGCTGTGTAAGTATGTTTGCGTGTGTGTGTGTGTGTGTGTGTGCGCGCGCTCCTGTGTCATTTTATTATTTCATTACCTTGTAAGCTGCGTCATTCGACTCGTACGCGTTTTTTAGTAAATAAATATTGTGCCAAAATTTCTCTTTATATGCGTGCAAAACCCCCACTCCCATCAACGATCCCCAAAGCCGAAATTTAGAGTAAGCTTTGGGGCACCGAGTAGTAGAGTTATATATGCAAGCGTTCATTTCGATGCGAATCATTCGTCAAGCGACCGGCAAAGCAGCAACTCGACCATGGGACAGAAGGAGAGCAAAGAGCAGAAAAAAGGTTCTACGTGGGAAGAGAGACAGCCTCTCATGAGAAGCATGGAGCCAAGAAAGCAGAACAATCAGTCGTCATTCTCAACCAACACTTTCTCGTATCCAGAGAAAAGCGGTTATAATAATCTGTCTAAAAAATCCTCCCCCTCCTCGTCACAGAATCAAAAATCCTTTTCCACAAACACCTTTTCGTGCCCCGAAAAAGACGGCTACAGCAAGCTGAAACGCTAATTACAATAATATATATTTCAAAAAACAATCGGCCCTTTTCAGGGCCACCATATAAATTATATACGTGGAACAATCTCTCTCTTTACAGCGCAGAAAGGAAGAAAGGATCAGAGTCGGCGCTAGGGCAATAAAAGCCAAGCAGCAGGTATACGCGAGAGACAGGTAGACGGCGGCTTTGGCGGACACGCGCGAGTATGGCGTAGAGAGAGAAGAGAGAGAGAGAGAGAGAGAGAGAGAGAGAAGCGGGTCAGGTAGAGCAGCGGCGGGAGCCACCGCGCCAGAGCTCAGGGGCTACTATAGTGTAAAAGGAGAGGGGGGTTACGGGCTGGTATAGCGAGAGTCGCGCACGTGCGTTCGAGCTCGGGGCCGGTATGGAGTAGATAGCGAAAGAGAGAGAGAGTCGCGCTCGGGTCTGCTTGGGGTAGAAGGGGGAGGGCTGGCATCGTATGCGTAATATAGCTTTTGTTTAAAAATTATTTATAATTATTTATAAATAAACAAATACAAGTCACCCATCGATGACAGACTGTTTATGACAGTAGCGGTCGTAAATTATGTTTATTAACCTTATCAGCTACTGTTGATATAAACATGGGCTTCTGTTTACATAACAACGCACGCTATCTACCAGCGCTTAGGTAGACTATTTACATTTGGCTTCTAGCGCCACTGTGTTGGGAACTTGCATTCGCCAGGCAAGTTATCTGTTGCTGCTCTCTTATCTCCCAGGTGGGGCCTGCCGTCTCGAGCAGGTGCATTCATGCTCCGTACAGTTATAAGCGTGTTGCTAAATTGTCGTCCATTCGTTCAACTCGTAATGTCCTTAACTTACATGTGCAAATACTTGGTAAGCGTATGATGCATGCG
Organism: Nasonia vitripennis; assembly: GCF_009193385.2. NCBI lineage: Eukaryota > Metazoa > Arthropoda > Insecta > Hymenoptera > Pteromalidae > Nasonia > Nasonia vitripennis. Next base: position 351,183 of record NW_022279633.1, read on the forward strand.
TTCAAGTAAATCGTTCGATTACGAATAATATTTTTTTTATTACTGTGTTTTTAGGTCTTGAAACTTAATTTTGTGAATAATAACCAATATAACCTCCAAATGTCATATAGCTGGTTAGGGTCCAATAAAAAAGATACAATAAATTAGTATATTAATTTTATAATAATAAACTAAAACAATGCAGAGAAGAAAACTCATCTATTTTGTAGTCATTACAAGGCCTTTGTATTTTAGTGCTCACTGCCTAGTGTGCGCCTGCAACATATGAGTCGTGTTTTTGTAGTTCTCTGGTTTTTCTTCTGAAGGTTTGTGCTTCCTTGGTAATGGCCAGGACTTGTCGCTCAGCATGGAATATCCTCTGGGCATCAGCAGAGTTCGCCCACTCTGTAGCAGCGTGTCCAGGTATCACCTCGAACTGCTCTAGGATTCTAAGCAAGTCAGAGCGACTATCATTAAACATGGTTACTGCTGCGTTTATATCAATTTTGAAGACTGTCAAGACACTGAATGTTATCTTGGGGACCAATCTTCATACAAAATTATCAAAACTCTCATCCCCGCGGCTTTAGCTGCTTATCACCTGCACCAACTGTTGCGTCTTGGTGGGCATAATTGATGCTTTGGCTGGGCGTTAGTTGACTTCATGTGATTGAAAGTTGCCCATATTGCATTGTACATATTGTCAATGGAATCTGGATGACTTCTAATAGCTTTATCATAGGAAGTCGACAACTTATCAATCGCCTTTGCAGTGAGCCTTCCTCTTGCGCCAAAAGGCTTGGTTTTTGCAAGCTTTTTCTAAACAGGAGCCAAATTTCCGAGAGTAATAAGTATGAGAGATGTACAAGCGGGAAAATGATCTAAGTAGGGGATCAGAGCCAATGTACGTGTGATAGCGAGCTCCCGGATATACGTTATAAAAGGGCTCAGCATAGACTGCACGCGCAGCTAGTAATCCTAATTTTCATACACTTCACGTCAGTACGTTCCGAGACGGTATCGAGCATACTTGAAGAATTTTTCTGAACAAAACAACTTAGAATTTTTCTGAACGAAACGACGTAGAATTTTTCTAAATAATCGATTTAAAGCAGGTAGCAGAGAACCCAGCGCAGCAGGAGGCTGGGACAACAAAAGGTAGGTGTCAATTATATCCCAGACTAAGCTAGTTGGACGCTATGTCTCTCTCTCTCTCTCTCTCTCTCTCTCTCTCTCTCTCTCTCTCTCTCTCTCTCTGCGTTTTTCCCTCCGCGTTCGTTAGAGAAAGCTGGGTCTACATTAGGTTGAAGAAGGAGGCACGTGCTGTGCCCATCTCCATTGAGGGAGATCTTAAACATTTTTGCTTTCTTGAAGAGATGCTTTGTGATAGTAAAAATTTTGATATTAAAGATTTTGAAATATTACGATGTTTTCGAGGTTCCTGAGTCAGGAAAAGTGGTTTTTGAAAAATGTATGTCTGTATGTGTGTATGTATGTATGCGCATGTGTGCGCGAAAATTTTTTCGGCTCTTTTAGACTTTTCTAAGCAAGTCATCCGCTGGCTTGCCCCTTACCTCGCGAGAAGAGAACAGGCCGTTATTGACGATAACGACGAAAAATTCACCTTTCGGCCCCTTAACACTGAAGTGCCATAAGGATCCGTTCTGGGACCTCTGTTGTTCGCGTTATATACATCTGATCTATGCGAATGACAATTAATGCCGCCTGGAGCTTGATTCTTGTTCCGCAAAGATGAGTGCGAATGCCAATAAAATAATGGGCTGGGCTGCAAATAACCATCTTAAACTCAATGCCCTTAAAACCAAAGCAATCGTCCTGGGCACCCCCTACTACATCAACAGCTAGACTCCAAACTAACGTGGAAAAAGCACATTACGCTTCTATGTAAGCGTGCTCATACTCTAATGTACAGATTATTTTTCTTCAAAAAGAGCACTAATCTCAGGCTGCGCAAGCATCTGGTGCAGGCCCTTATATTTCTTATCATTGACTACTGGTTATTAGTTTACTGTGACCTAACGCAAAAGCTTGACACAAAACTCTAGAGACTCGTTAACACGGAACTTGCCGTCTATAGTAGACTACAGGGCTAATCTAGCGCCACCATGCGGGCAGCACTAGGTACTCACGCGTGCTCTGCAAAGTACTCTCTCTCTCTCCTGCCGACCGCTCTCGCAGCAACAGCTCCGTCGCCCGAGTTATACATCTAACAAATAAATAGAGTGTTACAACAAGAATATCAGTGCCTAATTTTTTACGAGTTCTCCTCACCGACCATCCAACTAGGATTCCTCCAACAGATTGTGGGCCAGCTCCCTGGAATAGAGGAAGAACCGAGAAGAAGACGTCTCAGAAGCTTTTCTTTTTGATCTTTGTTCAGAGGAAAACAAATCAGACGCATCAGAGGTCTAGAGGACAAATTTCAGAAGAAAACGTAAGTACAAACTTTTGTAAGGTGTAGTCAGAGTAGAAATCAGATATAGCAAAAGAAAGTTTAATTTTTGATCGGTTTCGGGAGTGTGTTGTGTTACCGCATCGACAAGAAAAATTAGAGTTGCGTAAAGAATAGTAGGAAAAGACAGTGCGGTGTCTTAATAATTACAGAATAGATCAGAAGGTTATAGAAATTCAAAAGTCTCAACACGAGACAAAAGCGCGCGACAACGAAACGCACGAGCGCTCGCCGGCAAAAGCCTGCACGAGCCGATTCCGGGAATCGGGGGAAGGTGAGCCGCGACTAGCGATGCTGTCAGAGTCGAGCGCGCGGTTTGTTGTGCTCTCTCTCTCTCTCTCTCTCTCTCTCTCGGAATCAAAACAAATTTTACACGCACGGATTTTTCTCGTAAATTTTTTTTCCTTTTGAGTTTCAAAATATATGGTCTAATCAGAATCAGACGTAACGGATTAGATTGGCTATCGGTGTATATATGTAATAAATAAAATCAGAGAAAAATAATTCCAGTTATATCGTTCTCACTCCTATTCAGAATGTCAGAGTTATTCGAGTAAATCAAAAAGCTTCAATTTTTTGTTGGCTTATTAGTGTTCAGATGCACTCGAATAAATTTTAAAAACACGCCTTGATAGAAATTTCAATGAAACGGCGGTGCAGTGAATTTGAATTTCTATAAAATTTAAAATTATCAAAAGATAATTACACTTTCATTCGTGATTTCTTGGACGACATACGCGTGTGCGATCGCCCCCTCGCAAATTATTAAGTGAATTGCGTTCGTTTACTTAGACTGGGAGGGAGCACGTGTGTGGCGTCCGGGAAGTACGGTGCTAGTGCTTGATTTTCAAGCTTGGTTTGACTTGCAGTGCGGTCTAACTTGGCAGAAATCAAAGAAAACTGTCAGAGTAAGCATTCTAACTTTATTTCAGAGGAAAAGAACATCAGAAGCGTTATGTCTGATTGGAGTCTTTCAGCCCCATTACCATCAAATGAGAAAGAGGTGGCCAACGAAGGCAACGAAAATCAAGTGGACGATCATTTGAATATCCACCAAGGTACAAAGTGTTTTTAAATCAGAATATAAACAATTAATTCAGAATCAGATGTTAGGCCTAAAATTCAGAGTTCAAATAATCAATAAAAATTGAATGCTAATCAGAGAAATTGTTTATAATACAGATTCAGATATATAAGGGTATACACCTCCGGGTACACCCCCAAAAAGAGATATGGAGGGAAAGTCTCAACCTACTGACTCACAAATGGAGTGGAGAATGGATAATCTGGAGAATGCTCTCGAGAGACACTCCGGTATACTCGACAATCATGCTGAAATAATCAGAGATCAAACAGTAGCCATACTCGATATGAAGGAAAATATCGACAACCTCACCGTCATACAGAAACTCACAGAACAAATAGGAAAATTAACTTCAGAGGTATTATCCACCCTGCCATTTCCACACTCAGAGACATAAGTGAGACAGAGTTTAGTAACAATATCAATTCAGCAAACTTATCAGACGGAACAAGTGCATTAGGCGACCTCAGCAGAGCTTGTAATGAACTCAGACGATCTATTGCCCTAAACGCAACTAATTCAAAAATAAACATAAAGAGAAATTATAAATTAACAAAAAAAGTACCACTTTACATTTGGTTAGACAATATAAATGCTGAATTAAAAGCTAATAATCCTGCAGACATACTTGACGATTCTCAACAATCAGATGTTTCAGAGACAGTAATAGAAAGACAAAACAGAAAAGACCAAGTCAGAGACATTCTAATAAGTCGCGTAGATGATTATTACCATAATAAGATTTTACAAATAAAAGACCCATTAGAAATAGTCATTAAAATCAAAGAGTTCAGACGAGCAGAGGCGAATGTTACCGATTCTTCAGTCAGAGAAAAATTATATAGTCTCAAAATGAACAATAGAGAATCAGTAACCGAATTTTGCTATCACTTTGACTCTATTATCAGAGATTTTGAAAATTGTATTACCAAAACACCTCTGACGGAGGAAGAGATAAGATCGGCCTTCTTTCAAGCTGTTAGTATAAAATTTAAAGAAATCAGATCGGCCAATATTATCAGACTTCAAGCAACCAAATCAGAGATGAGCCTTGATGACATAAAAACTTTGATACTACAGCTGGAATCAGACAGACGCAAATCAGATGGTCAGCCTTCAGACAACAGGCAAAAAATTGCAGCTAAACAGGCGATAATCACAGACAAGTGTTATCGCTGCAATAAGGTGGGACATAGAGCAGCCTTTTGTCCTCTTAAAGAGTACAATCTATGGTACTGCTTTTATTGCCAGGCTGTAGCTCCACACAAAGGGGATGATTGTCCAAATAAGGACAATCCCAAAGATGGGTATGTAAAAACAACACAAACACACAACACAAACACACAACACACAACACAACAGTAATAACTTCAGAGGTAGAGGTAACAGAGGAAGGGGTGGTTATAATAATGTCAGAGGTGGAGGAAATAATGTAAGAAGGGGATTTTTCAAACGCAAGGTCGATATACAAACACCAGGCCGAAATCAGAAGAAGGGATACAAGGTCAAAGCGATGCTAACAGGTAACAACACACATATAATTAATAAAACACCTACAAAACTAGTACTTATTGCGGACTCTGGCGCAACAGAGCATATAGTAAATAAGAGCATAATTTTAAGTAACTTCAGAAAAAGTTCAGGCGAATATATCAGAAGTGCAAATAAAAATAAATCTGCAAACATCTCTATAGACGGCAAAGGAGATTTAATTTTAAAATCAGTATCAAATGAGAATAACAAAATCATTTTGACAAATGTAATTTCTGCCAAAAATATTTCAGACAATCTGATCTCTCTCAGACGTTTTGCAGACGTAGGTTTGAGTATTTATTTGGATAATAAAATACTTAAAATCTACGATAAAAATTCAGACGAAGAGTATTTAGCTGGGACGTATGAAAAGCCAAACTGGATAATTTCTTTAAACGTAGCAAAACATGAACAATCAGACGAGCAACAAGAAGTCTACGATAAGTATTCATGCACGGCTAACATAGTCTCGGTAGACGAGTTCTTGATGAAACTAACGCATCAGAGGGAACTCAGATGAATCCGACTGAGATTGGGAGGGAGAAGCAGCAAGAACGAACTGTACAATAATCAAATTCTAGTCAGAGAGAAGTTTGTGATACAAACTTAGATGAACAAATTCTGAACAGGAAAATCCTAAATATAGACGACTCATCAGAAGAAATGTTGAAATATCTACAAAACAATGTGGACAACAAATCAGATAGACAAGAAAAGAAGCTGAACGAAGGAATGCTCTGGCATATCAAATTAGGTCACGCTTCTCTGCAATATTTACTATTGCTACAAAAGTCAGAAGATAAACTCAGAAAGGTAAAATTCGACAAGTCCATTACAGACTGCGAAGTTTGCGTCCTAGCAAAAATGGAAAACCTGCCGTTCTCAGAAGTCAGAGACAGAGCAACAAGGCCATTAGAAAGGATACACACAGACACAATGGGACCAATTAAACCAGTCTCGTATCCTGGGGAAAATAAATTCATAATAGGATTTATTGATGATCACACCAGATTTGCCAAAGCATACTCTACTAAACACAAAAGTGAAGCTGAAGATTGCTTAGAAAAATTCTTGGTAACTACAAGAAATTTACTGGGCAAAGAGGAAAAAATGTGTTTCATCCGAACGGATAATGGCACTGAATTTACTGGAGGTAAATTTTCAGAAGTTATGGAAAAGGAGAAAATTGAAGGAGAGTTTGCACCTCCTTGCACTCCACAACATAATGGAACCGCTGAAAGGTTTAACAAAACCATACAGTGGAAAATCAGAGCGCTCATGATAGACTCTGGTCTACCCAAGAGCATGTGGATACTCGCTTTGGAAGTGGCGGTCCATATCTATAATAGAACTCCACACAAAGGAATCGATTCAGAGATACCAATCAAGAAAATGGTTCCAAATGGAAACATGCATCTAGACAAAATCAGACGTTTCGGATGTTTGGCCTATGCCAAAATACCGAATGCGACGAACAAGTTTTCAGACAGAGCAATCCGTACAATCATGGTTGGATATTCTCAAACTGGTTATGTTTTGTGGCACTCAGAATCTCAGAGATTCATTACATCCAGACACGTGAGATTTAATGAAAAACTGGTGTATAGGGATGTGTATAAAACTGACCTAAGAGAAAAATCAGAGACACTAGAAATATCAACCGATGTTGTCAAAACACAACCAGATATACCAAAAGATTCAAAATCAGAGAAAGAGAAAAATCAGAAGAGAAAAGCAGATGACAAAAATTCAGAAGATTCAAAGGCTAAGAAACCTGAACCAGAAAAGCGACCTTATCTAGAAAGAAAAGCCAAGACAAACAGACGAACTTGGGAACATCTCAGAGAAGCAGTAGTCGAAGTAGAAAATACCAATCACGATCTGCCACTAGTATCTACTCCAACTGGAGAAACCAGAGATACACACTCAGAAGAAGATGAACTTGGACATATTTTTATAGCACGAACGAACAGAGATCCTGTCAGTCATAAAGAAGCTATTGAATCAGACGACAAACATAAATGGTCAGAAGCAATAAAACAAGAGTTAAAGTCTATGGAAGACAACAATGTGTGGACAGTAGTAGACAGACCCTCTCTAGACAAAGATGGCAAAAAGGCTCACATCATGGCTCGCATCACACAAAAAGTGTGAATTTTGTGGTATGTGATATCACGTCAAGTGCCAAAACACCATCAACATCAAGACTATCGTGATGAACGATAGGCAGATTATATGTTCCTCATGTGCAGACAACAACAACGCCAAGGGTGCCAAAGTGAGGACTAAATCCACCTCTGCTACAACATCAGCAACGGGGGTAACAGCAACAACAGCAGCAGGCAAGAATACTCCCAAACAACAGCAGCCCGTGAATAAGAAGACGAGGTCAGCACCACCATCAGCCAACACATCGAGAAATCCCTCACCAACCCGCTCGGCCGGAGTAACAACACCTACGCCGTCCGTTGAGGCCGCTTTGAGGGTCATTCGTGAAGCAGTCGCCGATATACGTAATGCTCAAACGGAGGCTCTCAAGACCCAGAACATCGTGTCGGAGAGGGTTTCTAAATTTAAGCAGCGTCTGGGCTCGCTGGAGAAGCGACTTAAGGCCATCGATGAGCTGTCTGCACTCAAAACTTGCATACACAATGCTGAGTACACCATCGCCGAGCTGCAGGCACAAATCCAAGATCTGTCATCGAGGAGCCCGACAATGCAGCAGGACAACGGCAGCACTGTGCCCAACACTGCGGAGATTTGCAGTCTACGCAGTGAATTGGCTGAGGTCAAGAGGCGCCAGGAGCAGACCTCGAACTGTTTGGTCGTTGTCACGGGTTTGCACTATACCCGTGAAACCTCGCTGCACCTCCACTCTTTCTCAGTTGTGAACGCGCTTGACCCCACGGTCCTCAGAAGACACGTAGCATTCGTCAGGACCATGGGGAGGCTTGATGCTACAAACAGCTCCGCCAGGGGTGACGGCAGACTGCCACCACTAGCCGTCACCCTATCTTCAAGTGCGCTTGCACGCTCGATCGTCGTTGCCAAAGCCCGGAACCGCAAGCTACACTCTAGCGAATCGGATGCTACCTTGCTGGAGGAGGCTAAAGCTCTGAGTCCTGATCATCAAGGGCTCATAAACATCAACGAGCTGCGTACAAGGGCTAGGCTGGAGGCCAAGAGGAGGCAGGGCTGCCGAACTTTCGTCAGAGATGGCAGACTTTACACACACATACGAACACACACACAGGCACATCATTCCACGCATCCGGTTCTAAGGTATCTCTGTCCGAAGGTCTATGAGTCTGTCATCACTTTTAATGCGAACTCGCTTACGGGTCACATTGAGATGATCAGGCTTTTCTTATCCACTCGCTCTCCATTCCACGTAATAGCTGTTACTGAGACCTGATTGAGCGACAAGGTAACGTCCATCCCTTCACTGGACGACTACCTACTGTACAGACAAGGCAGTAACAGAAACGGAGGAGGTGTAGCCCTCTACATACATAAATCACTGACAGTTAGCGTTATTTTATCATTTGAAGGTGAATGGTCTGGCAAGCCAGGCAAGCCTGAATATCTCTTCTGTGAGGTATCGGCAAAGGGAGTCTCTTCTATCTTCGTGGGGGTTGTGTGTATCGTCCACCTCATGCTCCATTCTTCCAAGGCTCTAACTTTGTAGACCATCTAACAACCCACATGCACAACTATTCCACGAAGGTCATAATGGGAGACTTCAACTCTGACCATCTTTCTTCATCTAAAGATGCCAAGTTAATCAAGGCCTTCATTGATGAAAACTCCCTTTCATCTGTTCCCTATGGTGCCAAGCACCACAAACAGGTTTCTGATACCTGGCTTGACTTGTGTCTAATCGACGAGCAGGATCGCCTGCTGTCATACTGGAAGACAAACTCACCTTTCATCAACGGACATGACCTTATCACGGCCACCCTCGACGTACAGATTCCACGATACGTACCTAACACATACTCTTACAGAAACTTTAAAGGAATCAGCGCTGAGAAGCTAAGGGACTTTCTCAGCGCATGTGACTGGTCATCCCTCGTCTCTTCATCACTCGACGGATGCATATCTACACTTAACGCAAACCTCACTAACGCCATCAATTATCTCGCCCCATTACGGACTGTGACACCAAGAAGACAGCGTCACCCGTGGTTCACCACGGCTCTTCGTGACCTTGTATCTGAGAGAGCATCTTGTGCAAGCGCTCCTATTTCCGATCATCGACTACTGTTCTTGTACACTTGTATACTGTGACCTGACGCAGGAACTCGACTTAAAACTACAGAGTCTCGTGAATACAGGAATTCGATACATCTATGGTGTAAGGAGAGATGAGCACATCTCCCCGTACAGGCGGGAGCTGCAGTGGCTAACCACTACTGGACGCAGGAAGTGCTTCACAGCTTGTTTCCTACGTAAAATGTTTAACTCGGTCGTACCATTATATGTACTGGCCGTTTTTGACTTCCGCATCAAACTCCGGCCTTTGAGGGGCGAGGACCTCTGGACCTTCCTGCTTTATAATTCAGCACACAAATTTTGGCTTGAAAATTTACATCCAAGGACAAGACAATGTAACTGAACCTCAAAAATCTACCAGAGCTTTTTATATGAATTAGTGTTTATTCTCGAGAGTAAAAAGATGAATTTCATACATCAGTTAACGCAACATAATGCAACTGTATATCAGGAATGCGTTTTATTTACAATGTGTATTACATTATGAAAATCGCTGCTAATTCATTAGCACGTAGCTTTCTCCAACTAAATTCGTAGTTCCAATAAATAAAATATTGTTTAAATTTACCATATGTTAATGCTTTTATTATTGTTTTCAAATAAATAATCCACACACGCAAAAATGCTAAAATTTAAGTCGAGACGCACAAGGGAAATCGTATGCTCTGCTGTCGCATATATTATAACAGCGAGGAATAAGCTCAGTGCTCCCCATAGCTATAGATATAGTAGCCGATGTAAAATTATCGTTGATTGTTGTTATTTCTCTGAATCCTCCATTTCTATATACATACATATAGCTCTTTATTCCCGACTTACCGGGGATAAAGTACTAACTTTATGCTAGGGTCTGTTAAACAATGTTATTTTTTATCATATTGGATCTGATCTATTTTTTATAATAATGAACTGACTGAACTCCTGTTTTTTTTTTATTATAGAATACGAAAGCTGCCGTAATTTTTTTCACAGATATATATATATATATATATATATCAGTATCACGTGAATTCATAGGGAGGGACTTTAACGACGTGCAACGACACCCCTATAAGAGGAAGCAAAAGTTTTTACATTTTAGCTATTTACTTGAGAACCGCTTGACGAAATCGTTTAAAATTTTAGCAGCAGATAGATTTTTTTATGGTAAATCACCAAATAAAATTCTGAAGCATTTGACTACATTGTTTTAGAGATATAAGGAATCAAAAAATTTCAAAATAAATTGAAACCTTGATATCTTAAAAACCATAGAGGTTTAAAAGCTGTGCAATGATCTAGCCAAAACACATAAAATATCTACTTTTTCCCAAAATCTCAAGTGCAATAAGGACTTTTTACGTCCGCAATCGAGGCACAAAAATCTCATTTTTTTCAGTTATCGATTTATTACTGAAAAAATAAGTTGACAAATCACTTTAAATTTTCATGGGATATAGTTTGATAAGTGACCCATCAACATGATTTTTTTCGTAAGTGTTGAGAATAAGCGAGCAGAATTCGAGCGACTGCAGAGAGCACGATGGGACTGTTGTTCTTCCCTCTCTCCCCGTCGAACTACGGCCAGCGTCGACGTCGCGGCTACGGCGGCGGCGCTCACTTCTCTGTGTGCTCTCATGCGAGAAAGACGCATTTGCGATACGATTGCATCTACATAGTTCCTTTGTTTGTTAGTTCGATTTATAGTTCATTACTTGTGTTAAGTAAGCTCAAGGGTAAGCTCCAATTAATAAAGTGTTTTATATGAAAATAGGTGTTATTTATTTTCCCAAGTCACGCCAGGCCTAGTATAGGTCCAACAGTAAGGTTATGATGTTTAGTTTGAGAGATATAAATTAAAAAAAAATCATCTTTTTTATTTTATTTGCCGAACAAAGCGGCCGATCCCGTGGACCAAACAAGAAATAGTAGGTAATTTTATTCTCTTTTAAATACATTATAGCTAAATTGTTTGTAACAATGGGAAGATTAAAAAAGACACAAAATAGTGTTTTTCAGAAATCAAAATTTGGCCATAAAAAAGTAGTTGAGAAAATAAAAACTATCTATTTTCTCTGAATTCAGAATACAAAAATAGATATGCATGTCAAATTTTATTGACATTGACGGAGTAGTTCCAGAAATATTACGGTATACGTACACAAACACACATCCATACGGACATTTTCTAAAAACATTTGATTTGAACTTCTAACACACCAAAAAGTATTTTCTAGAAGTTTAAACGAAACTCAAAATTTTACTATTACAAAGCTTCCTCTAGGAGGAAGCAATATAGTAAATGGTGAATTGGCTTAGTGATTCAGTCGCAAGTCTTATTAACCAGAATGTCCCGGATTCAAGCCCAAGTCTTAGCCATTTTTTTTTATGATTATTTTCAGCTGAATTTTCAGCTGAAAAATCCACTTAGATTTTGTCACGATCCAATAAGATATCTAGGTGGATTATCCAGCTGGATATCCATCTGATTATTTATATCAGAGTTGCAATTATAAACAATATTTTTTGGGATTTGGAGCATGTCAAACAAATTTTCTAGGACTTCAAAAGAGATTGTTTCTTCTGACCACTTTTTGCAAGTTTTGCCTTGTTTCTCTAGATTATTACTAGACTAATGAGACTGCTTTGACGACACTATCTACGAAGTCTTGTATCTACGAAAAAAAAGGCAACATCCATGATAAATTATAGCACAATTTTTTTACATACGGTTATAAATTTATTAATAAACACTTTTTATGACGAAGTTCCTTAAAAAATATCACATCTTATCAAAATAACCGATTTCAAAATATTTCTTGCTATATTATATAACCATTTTAGCAAGACTTTTTCATTTTTTTCATTTTTGTTATTTTTAAAAATCTTTAAATAATTTTTTATAGTAATAAAATCTATGTTACTTATGTTCAACAGAAAATTTAATTGGGTGGTTGGCGAGCGGAGCGAGCAGGAGAGCGAAGCCCCACTAGTAGTATTACAAAGCTTTCATTTTGAAATGGCGGAAAGTATAGTGCGTAACGTATAAAACGTAATTGTCCTTTTAAGATTTGAATGATGTTTGATTACGATGCACAATAACTGAGCTCGTGTTGAAGATATATTATAAAATGAATTTTTCATCGTTATTTTAAGCTTTCGGAAATGTTTATTCAAACATTTTAGAAATTTCAGAACTTTCTAGTAATTCACCTGATGATTTCAAGCATGTTTTAGTGCTATTAAATTAGTAATTTTATAGAATTAAACAAAGTTTTACTGTATGAAAAATGAATACCTCCAATGCCCATTACTATAGGACCAGCATAGCTTAAATTGTTTAGATGGAATCCTCGAGATTCATTTTTTACATTGATGGTGAGATTCCCTCGTATTTCTTGTGCTATAGATAATTGGTCAGCATAGTACCCTGTTTCATTAACACATTTGAAAAAAGTAATTATTTAATCCTTTAAAAGTACAGAAAAAGAAAAATAAGGGAAATGTGATAACAGTTTTCTTGATATATGATATTTTGTATAAATTATATGATTAATATTTTATGAAAGAACTAATGATTCTACATTATAGTAATTGTTGAGTCTTAAGAGAACACAACACTTTTAAACCGCGAAAAAAATATTTACGAGGGAAAATTACAAAATTAAAGTTAATGATTTGAAAATTTGTACAGTGATAGTTGGTAATAAAACTCTCAAATTTACTGTGCTAGAACATGAAGTCCGCAGGATTCCTGCTTTTAACTCACATTTTAGCACAGCTAACCAGAAAATAATTTAGCCACTCTCTGCGGTCTGCCAATGCAGAGACCACTAAGTAGCCGAGGTTTGGTTTTTGACTTCATTTTTGTTGCCAAGGCGACTTTTGCGCGCTAGCTTGAAGCTTGGCAGTGCTTAGATAGGATTGATTCTGTACAGGCAAAAGCCTTCCTTGTCACAAGCTAAAAACCGCTGCCAAGTCCTTAGCACTTAGTGTTTTCCTATTCCTCTGTTTGTCATTGTTTGAAATGAGTTGCACATGCTATTTTTTTATAAGTGCGAGGTATGATGCAGTTTAGCAAACGCATTTTAATTTATTTAAAGCTAATAGTAAAATTAAATTTAATATAACTTTATTAATAGCAATAAGGTATAATGTGTTAGATAAAATCTACAATATGTTCGCTACAATATTTTTAGTTAGGCACCGTATTATCTAGGATAAAAACATTAAACAAATATAAGGAAAATTAAATAAGAAAACTTCTGCCAATTCTTTGGCTCGTAGCTTCCTTTAACATTAGTTATTGCTTTAATATCAAAATTGTTTTTACTCCATACATGATTCTATACAATTTTTGCACTCTTCTATTCAATGGATAAAATTGTTTTTCTTAACACGTGCATGAAAAAGACCCGTTTTTATGCATTTAAAGTGAAAGACAAGCTGCTCATTTTGAGCGTTAGAGCCATTCTCTCCCGCTACAGCGTCCTTGCTTCCGATGCCAAATCTCACCTTCGTTAGAAATAGCTCCCCCCCCCCCCCCCAGTCAATAATGCTATTTCTTAACACTTACATTTTACAAATTCCAGCTTGAATATTCACATCTTAAAACAGTACAAAGTTATTCAACTTAAAAAATCCACCAGAACTTCTTAATGTGATTTGTGCTTTATGTGAATTTAAGACTCTCTTTACTCCGAACTGACAGAAAAAAATTTAGATAAAGATACAAACACAATCACACCATAGAGGTTATTAGAAACAAAAAGACTTCACGTGATATTATCATAAACCATTTGGATAAGTATTATTAACAAAAGATAGTACACATAAGAGTAGAAATAGTACTCATCAGAAACTCAAATCAGACAGAAACTGTACAATATCAGAAAGCAATAAGCATAAGAAAGTAACAGATTTCTGTGATAGATTTGACAATCCCATAAGACAGTTTGAAACTTGCAATTTAGCAGAACAAATTAGAGATAACAAAAATAGGGCATTCTTTTATAATGCAGTTTTAGAGGCTCATCCCGAGTTAGCTACAGCAAATCTACTTAGTAGAAAAGCAGGCTCTGAGATGGCAACACATGAGATGAAATCCTATTTGTTACAGCTTGAAGCAGACAAACAGGCAAAAGTTTGAGAGGCGAAAGTTTTAAACATACAGAGTACGAGTAAATTAACTTCGGAGGGAATATCTAGTGATATAAAATGCTACAGATGCAAAAAAGGGTACTACCAGACTGATTATCCTCTCTAGGAGCTTAATCCATAATTTTATTACGTCTGCGACGGCTACATTTATTCTAATTAAGTCTAAGAATCACAAAAACGAATCAGGAAAAAATAAAAAAGCATGATTTTGCTTCACCCTATACTTCAGAATTAACTGGAACATCAGAGAGATTCAATGAGACGAATAAGAGAAAAATAAGAGCACTAGAGAAAAACAAGAGGCTGCAGTACACCTGTACAACCGTACACCACATAAAAAAATTAATTTTCAGAGTTCACTACAAAAACTTAATGCAAATAAGAAGAGTCACAATAAAAGAGCTCAAGAGGTTCGGATGTTAGGCTTACATCAAAATACAAACTCCAAAAAATAAATTTGCTAATAGAACAATAAAAGGTATTTCGGTAGGATACACTCTAACAGGCTATCTATTGTGGCAACCACAATCTAACAGATTCTTCAATTGAGGGAATGTCATATTTAATGATAAAGTTGTGTACAATGATATATTTATTATTATTGTATTGGAGTCGGGCTTATTCAGACCACTAGATGCATGGGTAATCCCTTGGCGTCCATTAAGTTAGTTTGGTCGCTATTTCAAGCGCCAATCGCCTCCCAGAATGAGAGAATTCCAGGGGCGTGTTAACCTCTTCCGCTTCTGGGAGAGGGGCACCTAGGTGGCGCCACCTATTTTCCGCTATGACGGGGCAGTTTCACGGGAGGTGCTAGGGGTTCTTCTTCTCTATGCAGCAGAATCTACAGAATGGATCCCTACTTAGTCCCATTGCATGTCTATGAGCATTCAGGCTGCTGTGTCCTGTAAGGATCTTCATAAGCAGCTTGGTTTTTGCCCTTTTGAGTCCAAGGATTACTCTGGACCAGTTATTCGCATTATCAGTCGTCGCAAAGACTTTGGTTTTGCCGCACGTGGTGATACGACTCCAGATTTGGTTTGTCTCGTTTACCGCCCATTGCCTGATCTCACCCTTGATTAGACTTTGGCAGAGTCCGACAGTCGGCTCTGGCCCTATTAGGCTGCTCTTCGCGCCTAACTTCGCCAGGTCATCTGCAATCATGTTTCCCTTGACACCGTAATGCCCTAGGACCCATAATAATGTGACCCTGACCTTAAGTGCTAGATTTGGTAGTGAAGTTGTTTAGTGCTTGGAGAGCACTCTTTCTGTCGAAGCAGATATAGATCCGTGGGCGCGTGCTCTGTGCTAGTGCCGCTTGCACCGCCCACATGATCGCTGTTAGCTCCGCTTGTAGTACGGTGGCGTGTCGACCTACCGCAGAATTGTTCCTTTGCCGCTCTGTCGTTGGTACACTCCCGCTCCTGCAGCATCCTTTCTTCTGGATTCATCTGTATACCACAGGTCTCCATCACTTGCGATGTTTATTCTTTTATTATCCCATTCCTCTCTGGATGGGATGCTTACTCTATATTTCTTGTCAAACAGGAAGGCTTTGTTCATCCGCAGAGTTCCCTTTCGTCCAATCGTTTTGGGAGCTGTGGTAGCTCCTGCATATTGTCTTCCCCAAGCGAGTTGGTGATCCTGTACAGGGCTTACTCAGTCGCTGCAGCCACTGTCACTCTAAGTAGTTCTACATCAAGCAGCAGCCCCATGTTGCTGTTGATGTTGACCTCTTAGCACCTTAGATGCTCCTCACAATTTGGCTCTTCAGCTGTTCGAGGAAGATGTTTGAGGTGGAGACGACCGCTCTCGTCCACTATACTGCCGATCCATCTTAAGGCTTCTGGTGACAGGCGCTAGTTTCTTTCTATGACTCTTCTAATTTGCCACAGGTTGGCGGTGACCTTGACTATCATGTATTCCAGATGTTTCTTCCAGGACAGCTTACTGTCTAGGATGACACCTAGGTATTTGACTATACTCTTAAGAGACAGTTTCTGCCCCCCAAGGGTCGAGTTGTATTTCCTTTTTCATTTGTATCTTCTGGGGCAGATAAGGATCTCCGTCATAGCCGGATTGACAGATAACCCGGCCTTATAGCACCACTTATATATTAACGTTGACTCTCATCAGGAGGTCAAAAAAGGGCCACGTGCAATGATTAGGATGTCATCCGCGCATCCTATCGCCCTGCAGCTTGTGTTGTTTAATTCGGCCAGTAGCTAATCCACCACCAGGCACCATATTAGTGGTGAAAGGATGCTGCCTTGAGGACATTCAGACCCCACCGTGCCTTTGAGTGTAGTGCTGTCCTTCCTCGCTTCTAAATTCCGATTTCCCAATATGTGATCAATCCATTCCGCTATTTTTGAGAGGATCATGTGTTCGAACTTTGTCTACAAAATGTAAGAGGCGCAAGTGAAAAAGTTAGAAGAGGTTACAATGGATGAAACATACTATGTTCGAAATCAGAGGCTTTAAGGGGACACAACACCTTGAAACCCTGAAAAAAAGAATTTTAAGTAAAAATCACAAAATTAAAGTAAATCATTTAAAATTTTTTATAGTGATATTTAGTATAAATACATTTAATTTTACCATACTAAAACCTTTGTTATTTCTGCTGGCCCATTGTAGGACTCGGTGCAAGGATTTGTAACTTTTTTCACTGTCCGTAAGATTCCAAGTGAATGAATGGTTCTTTTGGGCTTAAACTCAAGGAGGATACTTTGTACACCTGTAGTTTTGGTATGAATGCAGGGATTTTAATTTGAATGCTTGGAAATGATTTGGCGATGGAAAATCTAATTTTTTTTCGCTTATTCTGGCACCTTTTTGTGTATGAAACATTTTCTAAACATTTAAATCAAAGTCCCTGCATTCATACCAAAACTACAGGTGTATAAAGTATCCTCCTTATGTTTGACCCTAAAAGAACCATTCGTTCACTTGGAATCCTACGGACAGTGAGCTGAAATCAGTAAAAACCACATTTAGAAAAAATCTACATTAAAGTCTATGATTATTGTTGAAAGTATAACTTTAATTAGTGCTCACCAAATCCTTTAGGACCAAGTTTTCTGTGTTTCACACACATAGACCTTGACTTTACAATAAAAAAAGACATTTCATGAATGTTCATAAAAATGTAATAAAAAGGTTATTTTATCCTTGATAATGACACTTTATACTTATCTGTTCTGTTGGTCATTGTGCTGAATCTTTAAGTTGAAACTATAGAAAATTACCAGTCTAACCTCCAAATGTCAAAATGTTTAGTCCGGGAGCTCCAATCTCTGTAGTGGTTTTTTCTTCCATCACTGCAGTTTTCACGAAGTCCTTGGCCACTTTTAATACACTCCACTAAATTGTTCGTTAATTGAATCATATGCAGACTGAGCCATGGGTTTTAAGCAGTCCATCAACCCACAAAATGTTGATAGACTAGCGTGTCCAAGTCCAAGGGCACGAAATGTAATCACTGCTCTTCTGTTGTTCTCCCAAGCATGGTTCTTGACGCCAACTTTTCTGCATGAGTCTTTTTGCCTCCTCCTCGAGAGTACTTCTTGTCTAGATGGGTACTTGCAGACCATCCCTTGGCATCTCGATGATCACACACATTATTTAAATCACTAAACTTCACACTTTTTTAAAAAACTTAACTGCTCTGCTTTTAGACTTTATTTTTTTGTTCTTTTTAGGGTTATAAGCTACAAGCTATAACCCCAAAAACACTACAAACACTACTTAGATTAGTTTTAAGACACATTTGAAAAATATCAGCTGTTTTTATGCAAGGCAAAGACATTAGCTGCGTTTACTCAGTGAAAAACACATGCCAGGATTATACCAGCTGTGTTTTAAAATATTTGCTCTCTGCTAGCAGAACAGCAGGACGGTCGCTCTGTCCTTTTCCGACACATTGATTCTAACCTTACTACAGGTTTCGATTGGAGCCTTATATAAGATGTTAAATTAGAAATTTATCTTGAAAAAACGCAAAAAATTTTCTAATCAATACGCAATTTATTGACTAAAATACATACGTCGAGTATTATATACGTATATACTATGGTAAAAACTAGTATTTTTTACATTTACCTTGAAAATTTCTTTTAGATTAAAGGCTATAGCCGGGTTACTATGGTGAAATGGCCCCCTTGGAAAATGTATATATGTTATATACCATTCGATGGGGGATAAAAAAAAACTCCCATAGCCAAATTTTTAGCTCTCTGCCTAGTGCGCATGCGCAGTAACGTCGATAAACGTGTTTTTTTGATTTTATTTTTTTCTGAAGTCCCTATAGGATAAAAATTTTTTTAAAAATTCACATTGGTGTATTTTTATGTCATGAATAACTGCAATTTTTTTGGGATTACATAACCTCAAATATCGGATCTAAAAAAGTTATTAAAGTTTTCAATCGATATTTTGACCCCCTTGTTTTTGAGGTGCAACTTTTTAAGTAGATTTTTTTTGTGTACTTTTTCCCGTTCTTTACGATGGCACTAACGTTTTTTCCTTAAAAATGGTGGCACAACTCGATTTGAGCCAAAAACTGATTTTTTTGCCATTTTTTCACGTTTTTAGCTGGTTATGTTACAATTTAGTTACTAAAGTGACTCCTTTTGAGTAGTTTTGCATATCTTCCCATGAAAACATAATCAAATGAAATATTTTGTTCGCTCCAAGCCGTATTTTTTATATTATCTTACGTTTTCAATGATGGTCTTATCAGAATTTGAGGTAATAAAGGGTTTCTCTCTATATATAAAAAGAATATCGCCTCTGTCAGTGTCTGCTTTTCTCTTTAACCTAAAAATGCCCTCATTTGAGTGATTTAACGCCGAAAAAGGCCATTTTTGGTACCATGTAACCCAAAACTAACCTAAAAATGTCATAATGCAAGGGTTTTCACGCAAAAAAGCCTGTTTTTAGCTAAACATAGCCTTGAAATCGATCGTTTGAGGGTACTTTTGGCGTCTTGTGGTCTTAAAAAGGCCATATTTGGCTTATCTGCCTCTACTTAATTGATTATTCAAAATCTATTGACAGTAATAATTATCAGGTAAAAAGGAATTGAAGTTAAGTATGTTCAATTCGTACAAAGTATAATTTATTATCTTCATAGGCTATTTAAAATAAATTATGGAACGTATACAAGTAGCTTTTTAAAAATAACGAATGTTCACAATAGAAAAAATGATTCACTCATCATTGTCACTATCTTCATCAATACACACTTCAATTTGATCATTAAGAAACATTTTAGACAGAATTTCAGCTGGTCGTATGATTTTTGATAAATATCTTCCATGTGAAAGATAATAGATTATGGCAGCAATATGCGCACAACATCCTATAGTACGGTTACCGTTAGCACAATCACAACAGTGTCTTAAGATGCTAGAATAACCAATACCATTTGGTTTATACTCAACGAAACATTTGTATTGTTTTCTGTTAATATGCCTGGATTGAACTTCAAGTTTGAGAATATTGTTAGTCTCTTTTGAATATCCAATCTTCAAATTATTATCTGCGTCAAGCATTTCCGCTAAGTAAGATATTGTCTGTTTAAGCTGATATGTTCCTGTAAACAGAATTTTCAAATCTTTTATTGTTAATTCAGGAAAGTCTGGTAAATCATCCGAAGTTATTATTTTAAATGGTAGTTTCCGACGACTCCATCTTTTGTCTGCTACTAAAACTGCTAATGTATTTTCAACATTTTTTCTAGATTGCATAGCACTAAATATTTCATCTTGCATGTCTTCATCAGAATCTAGGCGTTTGCCAAACAAGTTATTTAAGTAGCAAGAAATTTTACAATAAGATCCAGTATTTTTCACCATTTTATTATCAAGTTTGTGATCTAATAACCTATATTTTTTCTTTTGAACTCCGTGCACTGCTTCAACAACCCATCGCAGTTTTGTCGTGAATCTTGTTTCATTTGATTCTTGCGTAGAAAGTTGAGATTTTGAACCTTTGAGTGCAGGCATCAAAACAATATAACCCATATTTTCTAATTTTTGTTTAATGTCCCTGAAACCTCTATCCAGTATAAAAATGTCCCCTTGGCGAAGAAGTTTCTGTAAAATATTCTGCTTCTCTTCCAATATTTCAATCAGTATTGTAGCATCATTTTTATTTGCAAGATATGGACCTAACTGGTCAACAACATAACCATTAGTAGTACATATAGTAAATGGTTTAGTCAGAGGAACTTTTTCTTGGCCTGAATAAGATTTTCTTTGGTACTCGTTATTAGAGCTTTTTTCATGCCTTATATAAGTACCATCAGCAATCAAAATAAGTTGTTTACCTGGATGTAATTTCTTTGCCATATTAGAAGTTTGATTTTCAATCAATTCATTTCTGTCTACATTTTCTAATCCAAAGTGTTTTGGTAGTAAATCTTTTTCGAAAGATAATAATACTGATTGACAAAAACGAGATACTTGTTGTTCGCTTTCAATGTCAAATATTGTAGAGATGAGCGAGTTAGAATTCCCAGAGCGCATTTTGAATAAAAATACGACAATGGCTTGTGTCGCTGTCCTTACACAGGAAATCTTCAGAGAAGTGAGTTGATCTTTAAGATAATTAATATTTTCCCACGTTAATCCCGTAAAAACTTTCAATTTTTTTTCAGGCATGGAAAATTCAGCTACTGTATCTAATAAAGTTTCGTCTGCTTTCATTGATAATTGACTCAAAAATTGTAGTAATTCATCAATATATACCGTACTTGTAGTGGAAAAAATATTAATTTTATTTAGTTCATCTTCATAAAATCTTTTTTTAATTAAATGTGTGCAACAGCATCTATTGCCATGTGGAATAAAAACATTCATTTTACTATAAACTTGAATTCGGGCCTCTAAAGGAACTAATATATTATTAGTCTGTTTTTGGTACCCACAAACAAAGCAATATTTATGTGCCGCAATCGTCCTTTGAATAAGTAATTCCGTGGTTGCTCGTACTTTTTGTTCCTTTATTGTGTATACAGATGATTGTGTACTTTCCTGAGATGATGAAGTGACAGTTAGCTGAGAAAATGATTCAGAAACATTTGAATCTTGAGACGAAGCAGTTGCTGGAACATTAACCTTTTTAGGTTTAGAGCTTGATATGTATTTGGCTAATCGCTTTCTACATGAATCACAAATTACATCATGGATGTAAATATCTTTATTTGATAATTGTTTAGCATATTCGATTTCAACTTCAGATTCGATTTCCTTTTCTCGACCAATTGATTTTCTAATATAAATATTATACATGGCACATCTTCGATCATCGCGTTTCCTGATGTTATCTGACTCTTCATTACTATTAGATGCCATATTTATTTAACCATTAGACAAGAAGATCACTTCTGAAATAATAAAATATAAATATTTTACAATACATTTAAAAATGCTGTTAGTTAGTTTTTAAAAATCTAAAAAAATTGTTTGCCTTTTTTTAAATTAAAAACTAGAATGAATAATAAATATTACAAAAATATTATAATCTAAGTTCTTGTATAATCCAGTTTTCTCAGTAGCTTTACATGAAAAGTAAAAAAATAATATTGCCTAGTAAAAGTGAAATAAGTTGTATTTCATTTATAAGTTTTTTAAGCAAATAATTTTTTTTTGTCATAAAAACTGTATTGAAGTGCTTGCACCTAGTGATTTTATAAAATCAACAAACCTATGAAATTATTATATTCAATTTGTTTTTTTGTAAAAATATGTTCTTGTATCTAGACATGAATAATAGTGTATTTTAAAATAAATAAATAATGTTGTTTTTAATGATGTTTCATATACGTATGTGTTTAAAGCATAGGTTAGCTTGTGTTTACTTTATTCATTTTACATTTTTTTAACTTAAAAGTTAATTGACAATTAATAAGTTCGCATCCTATTAGTTCTATTTTTCATTTTTATTATTTCTCATGTATTGTTTTTATGTAAAACCAAATATTTTTTCTCATCTCATAATAATTAACTATATTAAAAATCACATCATATATAGTCATATGCAGATATTTATGTGCATTTTTTATTAATTTGACAGTATTTTATACATAAACAAATTAATTATTGTTCAAGACTTTCTATATTTTATCAATTTAATCATACTTGTATAATTAATATACCGCATTACATCAAAACATGCAACTCATCAATCGTCAAATCCGTTTCTAGCAAAAGTTTATTGTCATATTTTATTCAAATGTTTTTCCTTCTTAATTTTATTTAGTTAATAGTTTCAACAACTTTATGTTTAACTAATTTCTCATTTTACTTTATGTGATTAGCCTAAATTGGTTAAGTTAAATAGATAAAGACTCGTTCCCCTTACATGCATTGTACGTATATCTATATCTATAGGATTGAAAATTCATTTTTATTAATTACTTTTTTGTTAGCTTATTGATTTAAAATCTGATTGCTATTTTTGTTTTAGGATAAGATCGGATCTTTATGCGAGTACTAAAACAGTTTATAATTTAATGTTGGTTTAAACTTTTGATTTTATGCAAGAATTTAATAACGTACACAACATGTTTTTCTTATTTAGCGTATAAAAAGGTCTAATAATTATCTGTTATTATTATTACATTATTATATTATTATATTATATTATTATATTATTATATCATATTATTATATTATTATATCATATTATTATATTACTATATTATCTGTCATTATTTTTGATACAATTACTCTTAATACTACAGAATTTATAATAAAAATTTTATTTTTCTACCCATTAATAAGTCTTACTCTGCATATACCGGTAAAATACAAGTGTATTTATTATAAATACATGGGAGATTTTTTATTTATCAGTAGGTTGGTTACAGTATTTTTTTCAAAACTCAAAGTGTCGGCATAAAAATAACATTTTAGATATTAATAATAGGTTTTGATTTTAAAGAAGTTATTTAACAAAATATTAATTTATTGTGTAATATGTATTAGAAATACATATAACCCTAATATCAAAGCATATAATCTGTGATGTCAAAACTTTTGAAAAACTTTGTTAAATCTTCATTTTTTTAAAAGATATGTAAAATATATAGTACTCACTTTAAATATACAAGATTGTTAGTTTTGAAGTAAACAGCAGAAAGATTTAAAGTAGCCGCGTCAGCCTTCGGTTCCAACTAACTCCAATGTATTTGAAAATAAATACTTAACTACTTTATTATTTTTTCTAGTATTGCTATCAATTATCAGTCAAAAGCCGAAATAGTAAAAAGAAAAATCGAAACAATTTTTATTTGCTAGATTTTAATTTACTTTAAAAGTTATAAACTTATACTAACAGCGTTTTCACCATTCACTTGTATATTATGGAGAAAGTACAATTGAGTCCGTCGTCCCGTACCGACCTCGGGACATACCGTCTGAAATAAGCTGTTTTTACGGGATTGGCTAATTCTGTACCGTCGATTGGGTTATCGAACAGAATTAGCCAATAATATAAAAGTGACTTATTTCAGACGGTATGTCCCGGGGTCTGTACGGGACGGGACGGGACGTATTGTACTTTCTCCCTTATATAGACAATTGTAAGAAAAAAAAATTAGTTTTGAAAAAAACAATGTTGGCCATTGGTTTGCGCATCGTTTAATTAATTAAGAAATCAAAATACTTTATTTGTTTATGCTCCTGATAATTCTTAATTTTATGATTGACCATTCACTACGCAGATCGTCTGCATTGCAGCCGCCGCGTCAACCGCGCGGCCAAGCATAACCTTTTATTATAAATAAAAATAAACAATAAACAAAAAAGTGCGACAGAGACAATACTTTCGACCAATCACAGAACGTTTAAAAAGAACATAACATTAGCCATCAGTTTTATAATAAGGTGATATCACAATTCTGATAAGACCATCATTGAAAACGTAAGATAATATAAAAAATACGGCTTGGAGCGAACAAAATATTTCATTTGATTATGTTTTCATGGGAAGATATGCAAAACTACTCAAAAGGAGTCACTTTAGTAACTAAATTGTAACATAACCAGCTAAAAACGTGAAAAAATGGCAAAAAATCAGTTTTTGGCTCAAATCGAGTTGTGCCACCATTTTTAAGGAAAAAACGTTAGTGCCATCGTAAAGAACGGGAAAAAGTACACAAAAAAAGTCTACTTAAAAAGTTGCACCTCAAAAACAAGGGGGTCAAAATATCGATTGAAAACTTTAATAATTTTTTTAGATCCGATATTTGAGGTTATGTAATCCCAAAAAAATTGCAGTTATTCATGACATAAAAATACACCAATGTGAATTTTTAAAAAAATTTTTATCCTATAGGGATTTCAGAAAAAAATAAAATCAAAAAAACACGTTTATCGACGTTACTGCGCATGCGCACTAGGCAGAGAGCTAAAAATTTGGCTATGGGAGTTTTTTTTTATCCCCCATCGAATGGTATATAACATATATACATTTTCCAAGGGGGCCATTTCACCATAGTAACCCGGCTATAGCCTTTATAAAACTTAAAATTATAATAGGTATTAGACATAAAATGAAAAATAAGCAATTTTATGAATAAATTTAGTTTTAGTATTTTGCTTATAACTTTGCAAAAAATTTTTTTGATAAACGGGTTTGAGGAGCGTGTTCTACGGAAAATTTTCTGTCAAAATAAGCAATTAAAAATTGATTTTTTTGAAATTCAAAGGTGTTGTGTCCCCTTACAGACAAAAAAAATTATAGATTAAGCGAGTCTTATGCTCCAGTATCGAGACTGCTAGTCATAAGATTTGCGCTATCGATAATTAACAAAGACGATCTAGAAGTCTATCAACTAGACGTAAAAACAGCATTCCTGAATAGAATATTGGAATACGGAGTCTTCATGGTAATTCCGTACGGTCTTGATTTTGACAGAATGAGTAAGATATGCAAACTAAGAAAAACTATGTATGTACTAAAGACTAGCTCCCAAAAATGGGATCTCAGATTTTCAGAGGAAGCTTATAAACTAGGACTAGAAAGAGATATCAACGATCCTATTTTATTTGCCTAAAGAAAGAAGATAAATGATCATGCTAGTTCAGTATGTAGACGATATATTACTGGGTGACAACAATTTAGAGAAACTCAACGAAGTCAAAAACAAACTCTGCAAAGTTTTTGAAATTAAAGACCTAGAAGAATCCAAATTGTTTTTAGAAATAGAAATTTAAAGGGATATACAGCAAAAATAATGAAATTAAGTCAACCTGAGTATACAGAAAAACTCCAGAGATTTAATATAAACGAGAATACACCACAAAGCACCCTAATCGTCACTCGTCAAGTGAAATTCAGAGAGTCAGAGTTACCACAAAATAAAGACACAGAAACAAGAAGCAATGCAATATACAGAGAAGCCATTGGGAGTTTATTGTACTTGTCTAAGGTCACTAGACCCGATATAGCGTATGCAGTTAATTACCTAGCGAGAAATCGAATAGCACTAACAGAAAGCGATTGGAAAAATGTCCAGAGGATCTTCCAGTAGTGATAGATACTACAGAGATAGGATTAACTTATAGAGAACATGGAAATTACTTAGAAGTTTTCACCGATGCCAGTTACAGTGATTGCGGAGAATCCAAATCAACAGGTGGATACGTTTTTTAACTGTATGAAAATACAGTAAGTTGGTCAAGCTACAAACAAAGCTACCGCTATATTAGCGCGTCCGAAATCCAAGAACATCCGATAGCCGCTTGCAGCGTGTGTAAATAAGTGCGGCTGATATGTAAGGGAAAAGCTGAGCTGTGCGAGCATGCTAACATGCGCGGCGGAGAGTGCGTGGTGGGGGGGGGGGGAAGAGCTGCCGCTGCTGTTTAACTGTTTAAAGCTGTTTAAAACACTTTAAAACTCTCAAGATCAAGGGGCGCGGCAGCACCCCGATGGCAAGTATAAGTACTGGAGTACTATACGCGCTGTCGGGCGCACCGCACCCTTATATTCTTTGAAATGGTGTTTTCTAACCTCTACGAAATATTCAAACATTTATATCTTATTGAAATACGTTATTTTATCAGGCGAATCAATGTTACTTTCAAAGATATTAAAAGAACTTTAATTTGAAAAAAGTTACGTAAAAAATTAACGATCTGTTATTATTTTATAGCTGACCAAAATTTTGTGTTGTATTTTTCTTTTCAATTTTTTTTTCTTCTCCCAACTTCCGTTCTTATCCCCGAAACTTCCGTGGCGCGAAAAATCAAATCGAATTAGAAATAAAATGTATATATAATAAAATGACGTATTCGGTGCATAGTATTTATTAAAATGAGTCCAGCTTTGCTAGTCGGGGGTTTTGGGGGTCGCTGAACACGAATATCGTGACGGCAACAGCCTCCGAGGTATCTGGTGCCAAGGGTGGACAGTATCAACGTCGTTTTCAAGAGTTATATGAGAATTTGTAGCATAATTAGTCGAAACTCGTCACTCGGGGGTTTTTGAGGTCGCTGAACACGAATATCGCGACGGCAACGGCCTCCAAGGTACCTGGTGCCCAAGGTAGACAGTATCAACGTCGTCTTCAAGAGTTTCATGGAAATTTGTAACATAATTAGTCGAAACTCGTTACTCAAGGGTTTCAGTGGTCATTTATCACTCTATTTATTTATTTTACAAATCTTTTTTGGTGGGTGCTTTTAAACTAAAACTAATACTGACTATTTTAACAACACTTTAATGATTCTCTTTTAAGTTAGTGAGGTATAATGTAATATATCTATCAAGAGGATAGTTTTTATTATAATTATTACCCTTAAAAATTCGTGAAATCTTTAAAATAAAATTTTTCTCAAAAGGTAAAAGGTAGGCAAGTATAAACTGATTTTTATTTACTATTAATTTTTTTATTTGATGATGATATAATTCATTCAAATAATTATTTATATAAGTGGCAAACTATGGCAAATAAATATATGATATCAAATATTTAAATGGCAATTACATATTTGGAATACATTTATCAAATTATTCTTTAATATGATTTATAATTTCATTGTTTTCCTTACGTCATTGTTAATTTACTGGCGGCATTCTACACTACTATGAACATACTTGATAAACCCGTCGGTTGATAGTTCCTAATGTGAATTGTTTGATTTGATAAAAATTAATAACATTGTCAAATAAACTTATAACATCTTTCAAATTAAGTGAAACAGAACATCATCAATAATAAAGCAGATATTAAAAAATTAAAAATTATCATTGAAAAATGATTCTTTTTATCTCACCGTAAAATTATTAAGCGACGGGTTTATCAAGTATGTTCATAATAGTGTAGAATACCGCCAGTAAATTAACAGTGACGTAAGGAAAACAATGAAATTATAAATCGTATTAAAGAATAATTTGTTAAATTTATTCCAAATACATAATTATCATATAACTATTTGATATCATATTTTTTTACCATAGTTTGTCACTTATATAAATTAATAGTAAATAAAAACCAGTTTATACTTGCCTACCTTTTACCTTATGAGAAAGGTTTTATTTTAAATATTAAAACACTAAAATGAGCAATTATGTTAAAATTAATCTGAACTAGTGAATCATCCTGGGATG
This sequence comes from Nasonia vitripennis, assembly GCF_009193385.2. Taxonomy (NCBI): domain Eukaryota; kingdom Metazoa; phylum Arthropoda; class Insecta; order Hymenoptera; family Pteromalidae; genus Nasonia; species Nasonia vitripennis. The sequence goes on from NW_022279633.1 coordinate 379,286, forward strand.
ATAATTATTTTAGGATAGATATGTGGTACAAACATAAATACATAATTCTACTGAAAAAAATCAGAATTAAGTACACTTTTTCGATAAAGAATGATTCACAAAAAGTGACCGGGTCAAGAAACATTTCACATAAATTACATATAGGTATAAGATAATGATAAATATTTATATTTATCTAATTTTTTTTTTTTGTAGTCGATTAGAAATAAAGTATATGTATACATATATCAAAAACACAGTAAGATTGGTTCAGATGTGTTGGATACTGTAAATGATAATCTTTTTAAAGAAATATGGCAAATATGTTTATTTGTATTTATAATCTAAATTATTTTTTAAATCATATGTGCCACGTAGATACATATGTATGTTTAACATATATCATTAGTAGTGATTTTGAGATTTGGTCCGGATGAAAGGAAAGCTGCGAATAATCATCTGTGCAGATATGATCTTATTTTTAAAGATATTTGTTTGTGAATGAGAAATGACGACTGCTCTATGTATTCACGTATCCCGGCTAAAAATAATCATATGAGAGCTCATATGAGCAATCATATAAGCGATCATATGAGATTTTCGACCGGATTCTCATTTGAGCTCTCATATGAGCTCTCATATGATATATCGCGATTTTTCATAAACATAAATAACCACATTACTTACTTTACCGCGCATTCTGACTTTTATTAGATTCTTTTTTATTACCACAGCTTTGTAAGATACTTCTAGAATTTAATTTTAAATAAATATTATATTGAAAAAAACTTAGACTCGAGGAGAGTTGAACCCGGAACCTTAAGATTACGAAGCAAGCGTCCTAACCGCTCAGCCATCATCATCTTTGATATCTTTAGATTCTAATCGTCATTATAATTTACATATCCTTGCGTGTTTTATTTATTGTTGTTTTATATCTATTGTACGTATATGCGCTAATGATTTTGCATCACGTACGGACTGTAGTAAAAATTCCCATATGCGATATATAGCTCCAGGTGCACATACATATCTGGTGGAGAGATGTTGTGATATTTCATCATATTTATATGTATCGTTATTTTCGTTTTCATTGTCTACATTACCTGGATTATGTTCATTTGCAAATTTCACAAGAACTGTATCAGGGCCTTTATGGAAATATTTATACGAATATTTTATAGCTTCAATCGTACTACATATTTCTACATTAATATGACATTCTAAAAGTAATAATAAATATGGATTATACGGTACGACAAAACTATTATCTGCAATCCTACGTAATTATACTATTATTTTTTCTTCATCGGTAAGAAGGGTAACCATCAGGATTATAATGGGTTTGATTGACATAAGGTTTAGCAAAATTTTTAGTGCAACGTGTTTATCTTCATTTAAACACAATTTTTATTTTATGATCCACAGGGACCGCATATCATATTATTTTTTACTATATTGTATAATATGTGGAAATCCCCTTTTTTGAAATTCTATTACGTAAACATAACCCTTAACTTTACCAAAAATATTATTTTTTGGTAGATCGGTTTTTAAAAATTTAACTTTTTCATGGAAGACTCTAGAGATTAAATCAGGACGATCTATTGTGCTTTCGTACGGTCATAAATTCTCTTGAATTTACTTCCAATTTGGATTACATATCATTGTTATGAATATATATATATATATATATATTCATAACAATGATATATATATATATATATATATATATATATATATATATATATATATATATATATATATATATACATATATATACTAGGGGAGTTCCCCCTGCTCGCTCCGCTTGCCCACCCCAATACAATTAATTTGACATTAATAACACACCACCCATGAGGTAAATAAAAAGGCACGTTTTTTCTCTGTTTACAATAATGTTATGTTTTATTTAACTTAATTCAAATTCTAAAATTTAGATTAATTATCTCATAGAAATTTGAATATGCTTGAATTATGTATTATATTCGTCAATATTTAATACTTTTATGACTTTTATTTAAAATTATATGAGTACATACAAATTTTAAAGGAACTCTGTATTGCCACACAGTGTACCAAAATCAGATTTTTGTGCTTAAAATTCGGTCGACAAGACAAATGGCAATCATTCTTAATAAAAAAATTACAAAATACTTGTTCGATGATTTCCGTCCGTGTAGAACTGCTTTTATTTAATAAACGAGTACATAACCTAAAAGACAAATAGGAAAACACATCAGACTGAATAATGTAATAATCGAATTGTTCTATAATCGAAATGTGCTAAAATCTCTAAAACTGTACGAACAAAAAAAGTAGAAAAATAAGAATATATACTTGCTGATTTCGGATCTCTGAACTATAAACTGATAAAATATAAATTTTGGATCCTTATTTTATAAACCACCATCACTTAACCGGAATTTTAGAAACTTGAAGGGGTCTTAAACACCTTATAGATTATCAAACTAATGCTGTAACTTTTTATATTTTTCTTATAGGGTTTGTAACGCGTTATCGAATATAAGTAGTACTACGTTAACGGAAATTATCGTAGAAGTATTTTGCAATTTTTTTGATTAAGAATAATTGTGATTTGGCTTGTCGAGCGAATTTTGGCCATAAAAATCGGATTTTGGTACACTGTGCGCCGTCGCGCGATTATGCGAAAGAATGAGATGCTTGGATGCAGTGAAATGGGATATCAGGTAGTCAATTAAGAACACACAGGATATAGGGAAAACGAGGTACTCTTTATTCCCTTCAGCAATCATTTCTTCTACATCTTCTTTTATCCCTAGTTCTTTTTGCAGTTCCGTAGGAACTCTGCCAAGATCTTCTTGCGTGCGGCTCGCTCCGAGCATTGATGCGACCGCTTCATGCCCGGGTAGCCGCAGATGTAGCATCTCGGCTCTTTTTCCCTCTTTTTCCGGATATACTCGGCGCGCTACTGCTCCTTTATGCGCGCACATTCTTTCTCGTGGCGAGCCCGTGTCAATGTGATATATTATGAAGATGTCAATAATCACCCGTTGCGGCACCTTGCTTACGCCATCGGCTTTAGTTGTTTAGTTGTTTCGCTTTAGTCGTTCGCTGACCGAGTAATTTCTCCCTGTATGGGTGAGTACTCTGCTGGCGAATTCAAGTACTTGGTCTTATCCGTCTATGCACTGCGTCAACACAAAGCTGTATCACTTGCATCGATTTGTATGACAAACTGCTAAACGAAGCACGGGAAGTGCAGTACTGGAGCCAAGGCGATAAGAGCTTTTATCGTCTCAAATGCTGATTGCTGTTTATCGCCCCAAACGAATGGCTGATCTTTTTTTGTCAGCCGAGTTAAAGGCTCAGTCAAAGTTGCGTAATTTTCCGGTAATCCTCTATACCACTTTGCAGCTGCGGCGCCAGGCTGTTTGCGTTCCGCCGGTAAGACGTACGCAAGCGATGCTAGTAGAGTTTGCTCCAGTGGTGGCGGCGCGCGATACTCTTGCCCGCATGCCAGTACGATTTCGGCTTCTTTGGGAACTGTCCCAGTCGTGGCAGTTCATACGAGGGGTCAACCTTTGCAGTTCTGGCATCAGATTTGTATGTGAGAGGTCTAGTTGTTTTTTCAGGCTTGGTTGTGGCTTCCTTTCTTTCATCATGCCTCCCAAACATGTCACAAAATCGCGCACGGGCTCGTGCATGCCTTGATATCTTCTCTCTGCGTCCGTTGTTGGAATCGCTTGTTCGTGTCGTACCATTTTGTCGCTGCCGTATAGAACTCTTCCCAGCTTTGCCACTCATCTTTGTTGTTTCGCATTATTCTGCGGCTATGCCTGTAAATACCAATCGCAGAGCCGTAATCCTTTCTGCTTCAGTCATTTGCGCTAGAGTTAAATTTCGTTCTTTCGCGAGACAAGCTAATTCTTCCTTCTCGCTACACGAATTTATTTTGATGCCCACCTATATATATGTGTAAGTAGTATATGGGATTGTATGGAGAGACTGGGCGTGGCCTAGAGTGACGTCACCTGTCCTGTGGCTGGCGCCAGGTGTTTATGTAAATAGAAGCCCATGTTTATATCAACTGTAGCTTAATAAGCATGATTTACGACCGCTACTGTCATAAACAAAAAGTCTGTCATCGATGGGTGACTTACTTTTATTTGTTTATTTATAAATAATTATTAAAACTTTTTAAACAAAAGATATATCACGCATACGAGCTATGCCAGCCCTCCCCCGTTTACCCCAAGCAGACCCGAGCGCGACACTCTCTCTCTCTCTCTATCTCGCTATATACTCCATACCGGCCCCGAGCTCGAACGCACGTGCGCGTCTCTCGCTATACCAGCCCGTAGCTCCCCTCCTTTTACACTATAGTAGCCCCTGAGCTCTGGCGCGGTGGCTCCCGCCGCTGCTGTACCGGACCCGCTTCTCTCTCTCTCTCTCTCCCCTTTCTACACCATACTCGCGCGCATCCTCCAAAACAGCCGTCTACCTGTCTCTCGCGTAAACCTGCTGTTTAGCTTCTATTGCCCTAGCGCCGACTCTGATCCTTTCTGCGCTGTAATAATATGTAACTATGTGATTTCCTACTACACGGTGCTGTAAAGCCTACTCTAAATTTCAGCTTTGGGGTTTATTGATGGGATTTGTACACATTAAAATAGAGAAATTTTTGTTTGATACACTCTTATATTTATTTAATAAAACAGTAAAAATTGAATACATGATATATTTATGCGCGTATGTGTGTTTATGTGTTCGTAGAACAATAAAGCATATTTACAGCTTAGAAACTAACGATAGAAGATGAATAAAAAAAATTATAGCGGAAACATAACGTCGTACACATCTTTTGCGATTCTGGCTAAGCCAAACGCATAAATTTCTGTTAAAACTACATCTAAAACATCGACCCTAACAGTGCCAAAATTTAAGTTTGTCTTAACAATTTCGTCGATTTGATATTTATGATACGGCTCTCGAGAGACAAAACTCCGTTGGGAATAAATTTTTTATTTATATCCCGAAAACCTTGAATATCGATCACGTAGTCCGTCATGATGACGATGATGCTGTTGCTGCTCGAGTACGTTAGGTGCTGGCTGTTTCGAGAGGGAGACTAACTGCAGACTGTCAGCGCGCTCGCCTTATGAAGCGCGAATAAAAAAAATGTTTTTTTGAGGCGCTGCAATCAAGTGCTAAAATCCGTTACGATTTCGCGGCTAGAGTCGATTTCCAGAACGTTGTCGTACTCTGCGTAAACGATACAGTTGATAGCAGTGAGAAGAGCCGTCTCAAATCTGACTTCTATGCGTATGCTACCCGAGCGCACAAGATTCCAGTGTATGGCACAGTGTGCCGATATATCAGGAGTGAGATCGAAGGCAGTCAAAAAATTGCCTTTGTAATAGTTGTAGCGATTGATGCCAAAACCTTCGTTGAGAAAATGCCTGTGCCCGTGTAAAGTGTTTGAAAAGCGTCAATGTAGAGTTTGTAGAGACCTGTGAAACGTGACTGCAAAGGTTTGCTTGAAATTTGTACACAGTCGACGTAGAGAGAAATATAATTTATAGAGAAGTGTTGAAAATGAAAAAGGTTTAACGCGCGGTTTCCGTTCAATGCTTTGTTCAATATTTTAAAATAGCGCATATTACAGTTATAGCTGAGAAATCCAGGCAGCCACCAGTGATCGAAAGAAATAAATCCGATACCGTACTCGCTGTTTGCGCTTTAGGCACGCAGCAGTCATAAACCTTAGGTGGATAGCGGACGTCTCAGAGAACGGACTGTCGCCACCGCCAGACCCGGTGACACGGACCGAACAGTTTTTTATGACTCTACGGCTGACCCTTTTTAATCTCTCTTACCGGACACCTGTAATCTCCGTACAAACAGTTTACACTTATTCTCAAGTGTCTACCGGAGATCCGATGATTCGTTCTCTGCTTAGTTTTGAAAACTAATCCGTTGGCGATAATAAAACAAAGCCCGAGTCCATGATCACACCATACTTCCTAGAGCTGATTCGCGAGACATTGAGAACCTTTATTTCGCTCTCACGAGAAGCAAGGAGCCAAGAAAGCAGAACAATCAGTCATCATTTTGAACCAACACTTTCTCGTATCCAGAGAAAAGCGGTTATAATAATCTGTCTAAAAAATCCTACTCCTCCTCGTCATAGAATCAAAATCAAAATCCTTTTCCACAAACACCTTTTCGTGCCCCGAAAAAGACGACTACAGCAAGCTGAAACGCTAATTATAATAATATATATTTCAAAAAACAATCGGCCATTTTCAGGGCCACCATATAAATTATATACGTGGAACAATCTTTCTCTTTACAGCGCAGAAAGGATCAGAGTCGGCGCTAGGGCAATAAAAGCCAAACAGCAGGTATACGCGAGAGACAGGTAGACGGCGGCTTTGGAGGATGCGCTCGAGTATGGCGTAGAGAGGGGAGGGAGAGAGAAGCGGGTCCGGTACAGCAGCAGCGGGAGCCACCACGCCAGAGCTCAGGAGCTACTATAGTGTAAAATGAGAGGGGGGCTACGGGCTGGTATAGCGAGAGTCGCGCACGTACGTTCGAGCTCATATGCGCGATATAGCTTTTGTTTAAAAATGATTTATTATTATTTATAAATAAACAAATAAAAGTAAGTCACCCATCGATGACAGACTTTTTGTTTATGACAGTAGCGGTCGTAAATCATGTTTATTAACCTTATCAGCTACTGTTGATATAAGCATGGGCTTCTGTTTACATAAACATTCTAGGCCACGTCCAGTCTCTCCATACCAGCCCATATACTACTTATATATATATACAATCCTTTTACACTGAAAATTTATAGAACTCATGGTAAACACAAAAAATGTCATGAATATAATATAGCTGCTTATGGTAACCACCTACTGTAGGATATACAGGCTAATGGCACCCAACAAAATTGTTATTAATATACTGATATAAGCTTAAGGCTTCTACGTATACTACGGCATATAAGATGGAATGCGGTAGATTTCATTTCTTTATAGTTATAATTTTATCGATTTTTAAAAACGTTTCTAGGCGTCTATCGATCCTAGGCGGGTTGTATATAAAGGATAAGAAATAACCTTGGAAATTATTTCTTTTTTTGCTGACGTTTCGGCGATCAATGGTGCTTTTAGCAGGAAAAAATTCGGAGTGACTAATACCCGATTAGCTGTAGCTTCTCAAACGCACTGGTATTTCTGCTCAAGCTCAATCAAAAGCTGTAATTGTAGATCTTTCTATTTTTTTTAAATAGTATTTTTATTACAAACTGATACAGCAGGCCGATGCTCACTTTGATGAAATAATTATTATGTAACGGTTTACTGTTCTCCTTATGATTAAGCTGAGAGACTTTTTTCTGGATATAAACTAGATTATGTTATGTTGCTGGGTTAATGAAGTTTAGTAGTTTAGCAGATGCGGAAGTGATGTAGTTATCTCACCGCACAGTAGGACGAGATGGACAAAAAATTAAGCGTGGTTAAAATCAAAATAACGTTTTCTCCATAAAAACATTCCTAAGACAGCATATCAAAAAATTCTACGTTCCTTCTAGGGATGCCAATTGATATAATAATGCCATTTTCTGATTTCCAATTATAAAAAGATAATTTAAAAAGGCAATACCTATGAATAAATTTTGAAATATCAAGAGACTGTCATTACCCTATAACTGTAATTTTATTATTATGAAATAATCAAAGACGTGTTATTTTATTTAAATTCTATAGACTCATGCAAGAGATTATTACAATAACACACAGTTTCGACAACGCTGTGTATTGTCTTGATTTTGAATTCTACATGCTGTAATTCATTATTACGATCGTTGTTTTAGTTTGCGGAAAATGTTAGATAAGAAAAAACTTTACGTCTACAGATTATAGTTCAATTCACAAAATTTGACATTTTACGAATATTTTTTTCATTTTCCTAAAAATTACTCATAGATTATTGTAAATAATTATTAAATATTTCTAAATATGTGATTTAACGGTTAAGTCGTCGTTATATGCACATCTAAGAAGCAATTTCTAAAAACATTCATTTAAATTGTGGTTTGCAGCGATATATGTCTATTAGATGAATATAATGTAACAGTAAGTATAACCTGTAACAAGATTTCGGGAACTAAATCGCACAAAAGTAAAGCGACGAGGAGGATTCGATCCCGCGTCCCCGTGATCTAAAGGCACGTGCTCTAACCACTGAGCCAACGACGCACTACCGCCGACTAGCTCTTAGATGGGCGCTTTTCCCGTCATACCCGCCCGTCACAAACCCTTACTAATTTAAATAATTTAAATTTCAGAAAGTCATGCAAAAATAGTATTATTATTAAGTATCCGAAAGAATACTATAACATTTATTTTTCAAATTTACACGAATAATTACTGGAAGAAGTCAATACAATACAGGACTAGGCTAACCCTGTGAATTCGGATTCTTTAGCTTAAGTGTGCCAGTAATAATTTTTGATGATTATAAAGAATGCTGTTAATTTTAAAGTTATTCTTTAAACAATGATATTTTACAAAATAAGTGATCGTCTTTTAAAGATCATTAGCAACATTGTAAATACATGCGTAATGTCAATGTAATTCGAGTACCCTTAACCACTACACATAAATTAGTGTATTCATGCCTTCTTCCTAGTTATCACGCATTGTATTCCAAAAAGTACCAATTTGCAAACATTACTTCTAAAAGACGAGATTACGGCGACATCGTAACTCAAACAAATTTCTAACGTTTACAAAAAAGGATAACAGTATATAAATTGCCCTTTTTTAGTGGATTAAATTTTAATTGGAATTAATTAAAGTTTTACGTAAAAAGTAAAATGCTAGGAGAACTGTCTGTACGTGCATTAAAAATTATACATATTATACAACATTACAACAACATGGTAGAAAAAAAGAAAACTGGATGCAAGGAAACTAGGAGCCAATGGCTTGAATATTCGTTAAATGCAATATAATATAAATAAGGTAAGAAAATATAATTTTATTCCATTTTTTAATATACTAAATTTATTACATTTTTTAATGATTTATGACTCTTGTTTAATGTTTCATGTTGTTTTTACTGCACAGTTGTATTCTCTTTCTTATAAGTGAGATTTTTGTTTTTACATTCCCCTGAATTCTAAGAAATCAAGCTAAGTTATTGCATTTTTTTTGCTTCTTTCCTAAGGAAGCTTTGTAATAGTGATTTTTGGAGTTTGTGTAAAAACACGTGAGAAGTGTATTTTGATGCATTTTAAGTTAAAATAGTGTTTTTGTAAAATGTCCGCATGTATCTATGGGTTTGTGTGTGTGTGTGCGTGCGTATGTATACGATTGTATATTAGCTTCTACTCATTGGATTTTAAGCCATCAAGTCTCATTTTCTTTATTTTTACTGCAACGTAGTAAGGAAAAGTCCGTTTTACATTTTGTTAACGCGTTTTTTTATAACGCTTTTTAGTTTTAAGATTTCTATTTTTGTAGTAAAGTTATTAAAAAAGTTTATCACTAGACTTTGAATTTTCAGTCAATGATGGGCATTAAGGAACAATTTTTTTCTACGGTGACTTTCTTTATTTTGATGTTTGCTACCTTTGTGATTTTTTTAGGAATGCTGTAAGCAATTCATAATATATATATATATATATATATATATATATATATATATATATATATATATATATATATATATCACCCGCAGATCGATATATTCGCGTAATTCCGCAAAAATATTTTCGTCTTTTTTCGGATTTTTTTTTCGGGTGTATGAGTGCGTATATGCCTGTAGCACAAACTGTGCGATGCAAGTGAGAGCACAGTAGTTTTTAATTCCTATAAAAAGACTAGTAGAAAAGTGCAATCCGGCAGCGGCCGTGGCGCGACGACAGAACGTATGCCTTGCAAGCTAGAGGATCTCGGTTCAAGCCCGTGACTTTTTTGTTGCACTCTTCACTCGTAACATTTTCTGGTGAACAGCGGTGGGATAAGAATATTAAATTATGTGTCATCAATAAGATATTTCAGCAGACCTGTCTGCGTAAGCATTAGAATTAGAGGACTAGGGCGGTATTACAACGACATAGTAAATAAATGCAACGTGAATGTACAAAGAGTAGAAGCGAAATAGGTTCAATTCACAAAGATGTGGCCTCTAAAATAGGGATAAAAATATTAATTTAACCGTCATGAATAATATATTCTAGCAGACCTGTCTGCGCAAGCATTAGAATTAGAGGACGAAGGCGGGATTACAACGACATGGTAAATAAATGCACCGTGGATGTACAAAGAGTAGAAGAAAAATGTGTACAATTCACAAAGATGTTGCGTCTAAATAGGGATAAGAATATTAAATTATGCGTCATGAATAATATATTCTACGCTCCATTTCCTTGATATCTTGGTGAAATCTCTCTCCCTGCTCTTCGCTGTAATCACCTAGGTTTTCTGGAAACTCATCAACATGCGAATATAAAAAGTGTAATTTTAGATTCATTAGGCAGTCTTCATTATCGGGTGTCTCTCTCAGTGTAAGTCCCAAGACGATTGATGTTGACTATCTTGGGTTTGTGTTAAGGTCTTCTTTCCCAAAAGGTTTCCAAAGTCATGTTACAGTAATCTTCATCTCACTTGTATCACTTATATTTCCTGCTTGATACGAACGGATATGAATATGATGTCTGTTTGCCCCCAGGGTACATCCACGTGGTGACGGTGGGAAACGACCGATTCTTTTTTTCGGTCGGCGAAACCCCTGGGTGAAGGCTTTAGAGACGTCATGGCAGACAAACAGCAAAAAATTACGATGCAGGGATTCGGAACCCCAGTATCGGCGGCTGGTCAGGGTGAGCAAGCGGGCCCGCAGGCGTCGTCATCGAGCGACCGCAGCTCTTTGTTAGTGGGAAACTTGGCTTTCGAAGAGTATAATATTACAAGAATTTATCACTTGAGGTCTGGTGACCAAGAATGCCTTATAGCCAAACGGGATAGTTTTTGTTACATTTGTGGCAAGTATGAGACCCCCAAAAATAGAAGAATAATCAATCAAAATATTAAAGTGCAGTACAAGAACATGTTTGATTTAGACATGAAAATTGACGAATTTGATTGGGTTCCTAAAATCATATGCGGAATATGTAGGAAAATGCTACAGAAAGGCAAAAATGGTAAAACTGAAGTAAAAATGAAAGTGCCTACGATATGGAAGGAACCTTTAAGGAAAGAAGAAAAGTTATTTTATAGATAAAGTTATTTTTGTAATACGAATTTGCATGGAGTTAATAGTAAAATCAAGTCGCACATTAATTACGCTAACGTTGAAAGTGTCACGAAACCTATATATGAATCGTCAATTGATAAAAGAGAAGATCCACTGGATACGTACGTAAGTGGAAGTGTGGATCTTGAGGAAAATTTAGAAAGACATGATAAAGATGAAATGATAGAAGAAGAAATGGAGAAAGGAGATGTTATTGCGGAAGAAGAAAAATCACCTGATGAAGACAATGAGGTTGCCAGTACAAGTGATACAAGTGACGAGGAATACACCCCCTATAATGCTAAGAAGGAGAAAGGTCCACTTACACAAGAAAAAGTGAATGATCTCATACGCGATTTGGGCCTACCAAAGGATGGGGCGGAGTACTTGGCTTCATGGCTAAAAGAAAATACTAATGAAGCTGGAAAAATTCAAGTTTCTTACTACCGAGACAGATATAAGAAATATCGTGATTATTTCGCTAAAGATGAAGAATTTTCCTTAGTTTACTGGAAAGATATAGTTGGGTTGATGAATTGCTTTAAACATGGATATTACAACCCCAACGAGTGGCGATTGTTCATCGATTCGTCGACGAGAAGTTTAAAAGCCGTTCTGTTACACAATACAAATGTTTATGCAGCCATTCCCATAGGATATTCGGTAATACTGAATGAAGAGTACTGTAACATGAAAGTAATATTAGACCGAATAAAATACAATGATCATAAATGGCAAATATGTGGGGATCTTAAAATCATAACAATACTTCTGGGGCAACAATCGGGATTCACAAAATATCCTTGCTATTTATGTGAATGGGATAGTAGGGATAGAAAGAATCATTACATAAAGAGTGTCTGGCCCCTTAGAAAAAAGTTCGAACCGGGTTCTAAGAATATAAAAGAAAAGCCACTTGTTGATCCATCAAAAATTCTTATACCACCTCTGTACATTAAATTGGGACTTATGAAACATTGGGTAAAATCTTTAGACAAAGATGGTAGCTGCTTTAAGTGTCTGCGAAATCAATTTCCCAAATTAAGTGATGCTAAAGTAAATGAAGGAATTTTCGATTGCCCTCAGATTCGTAAGATGATAAATGATGAAATTTTTGTTACGAAAATGAATCATACAGAGAAAGAAGCATGGTTATGTTTAGAGGACGTAATTAAACATTTTCTTTGAAATCATAAGAGCCCAAATTACGAACAAATAGTTTTAAATTTAGTAAATAGTTACAAAAATCAAGATTGCCTAATGAATCTAAAATTACACTTTTTATATTCGCATGTTGATGAGTTTCCAGAAAACCTAGGTGATTACAGCGAAGAGCAGGGAGAGAGATTTCACCAAGATATCAAGGAAATGGAGCGCAGGTACCAAGGAAGATGGGACGTAAATATGTTAGCAGATTACTGTTGGTCGTTAAAAAGAGATCTACCATCAACATCGGAGAAGCGGAAGCGTAATCCACTTCGTAGATCATTTGCCAATAAAATAGTTCGTTACGATAAAAAAGAGTAACGGGCTTAAGATTTTTACGGGTATTTTATTGAATTGCATATACTTCTAACAAATTTAAAGTAAATGAAGGAGCAGCAAACTATGATATAGTTTTAAAGGATACGATTGTACTTGCATATATATTGTTCTATGCTTTATGGTTTACATTACCTTTTGCATTGTTTCAGTTTATAATTATTTTTTTCACTCTCTTTACGTTCATGACCTTGAACTAACCTTGAACTGACCATAAATATAACCTTATGGGACTATACTGACCCTGGATTCGGATTCAGCGACCCCAAAAACCCCTAAATGTCATGGTTTGATTTTACTTTTTATGAATCTGTATGATTTGACCTTCAACTGACCTTGACCATGACCTGATAGGGTTGTAATAAGCCCGGATTCGGATTCAGCGCCCGAAAAAATCCCAAGATACCATGGTTTTAGTGTATTTTTCATGTATTTCGATAATTTGACCCCTATTTGACATTGACTTAAGATCTGATGGGGTTAAAATGACCCTGGATTCGGATTCAGCGATCCCAAAAACATATAAGTACCGTGGTCAAGTTTTTGGGACTTACGATTTTTTTTTATTGTGGGGCTGTGTAATCAATATTTCCGAACTATTTTGATGGACTGCGCATATTAAACAATGTCGCTTTAATCCCATAAAGCTGTTCAATGATGCTAACACACAAATGTCGTTGTAATCCTTTGTTCGACATTACGATAATACGAACGATCTGTGCAAACTGTATTTTACGTTTGCGCACCTAAAGGGAGATCCCAGACTTTACTACTCGAACTCCTATATAAATACTGAAACTCTCATATACAAAGATACATAGAACACCGTGTCGTTGTAATCCCGAGTGAAACGTTGAAATAATATTAATAAAAAACAAGCTATAAGCATCATCATTTTTATTCATAATCAATATTTCCGAACTATTTTGATGGTCCGCGCATATTAAACAATCTCGTTGTAATCCTTTGTTCAACATTACGATAATATGAATGATTTGTGCAAACTGTAGTTTACGTTTGCGAACCTCTAGGGAGATCGCAGACTCTACTACTCGATCGCCTATCTACAAAGATTCATAGAGGACCATGTCGTTGTCATTCTGTATCAAACGTAAAAAAGATATTACTTCAAAACAGGTTGAAGGGATCTTCGTTTTAATAGAATCAATTGTTTTAATCATTTTGATGGTTTGAGCATATTAAAAATTGTCGCTAAAATTTCATAAAGCTGTTTAAATGATGCAAGCATAAAAATGTCGTTGTAATCTCCTGTTTGAAATTACGACAGTAGAGGCTATCTGTGCGAACTATATTTTACTTCTTGCGCAACTAAACAGAAATCGCAGACTCTACTACTCCAATACTACTACTACTATACGCCTATATGAATACTGATACTCTCATATACAAAGATAAATAGAACACCATATCGTTGTAATCCCGTGTGAAACGCTGCAATATTATAAATAAAAAACAGGTGGCAGGAATCTTCGTTGTTCAAGGATAAATTTTTTACAATTATGTAGATGATTCGCAGATATTAAAAATCGTCGCTAAAATCCCTTGAAGCTGTTCATATGATGCCAGCTCAAAAATATCGTTGAAATCCCTTAATCAACATTACGATAATACGGGCGATTTGTGCAAACTGTATTTTACGTTTCCGCACCTAAAGAGAAATCGCAGACTCTACTACTTAAACTTGTAGATAAAGAGAAAAATGGAACAGCATGTCGTTGTAATTCCGTTTAAAACGTTGCAATTGTATTAATAAAAAAAAGGTTAATGAAATCTCCGTTCTTTTAAGAATCAATTTTTACAATCATTTTGATGGTCCGCACGAACTGTGATTCGAAATCTGGGCGATGAATAATCGGTGCCGACGCTATCAGCGCTTTCACTTTTTGGAAAGCGTCTTGCTGTTTTTCCCCCATTCGTATTTTCTGCCTTTCTTCGTCAGACGATGGAGCGGCTCGGCGACAGTCGCGAATTCTTGCAAGAATTTGCGATACCACTATGCTATTCCTAAGAAACGTCTCATCTGTTTCAGGTTTTTCGGCGTTGGATACGCCACAATGGGCGCTATCTTCTCTGGATCTGGCCGAAAACCATCGTGATTAACCAGGACGCCGAGGTACTTCACTTCTTCTCAGCAAAAGACACTTTTGTCCCGGTTAATCGTCAATCCAGCCACGTTCACTCGCTGGAGCACTTTTTCTAAGTACTCAAGATGCTCTTCGTACGTCTCTGTCGTGATGATGATATCATCGAGATACGAGTACGCGTATAGCTGGAGTTCTGGGCTGATCACTTCCTCGATCATTCGCTGGAAAGTAGCTCCAGCGTAGGCTAAATCAAACGGCATACGCGTGAATTGGAATAAACCTAGCCCAGGAACTGTAAAGGCCGTCAGAGGTCTCGCCTCAGGTTTCAACGGTATTTGATGGTACGCACTGCTAAGGTCTAACGTCGATATGTACTTCGCTTTCTGCAGTTTACAAAGGATATCATTCATTTTAGGTAATGGATATGCGTCAGCCTTTGACAGAGCATTAACTTTTCGGAAGTCGACGCAAAAACGATATTGCCCGTTCGCTTTGCGCACCATCACTACCGGGCTTGTCCAAGCACTGTCAGAGGGTTCGATGATTCCCGCAGCAAGCAACTCTCGTACTTGTTGATACATCTCCTCCTCTATTTTTGGCGACACGGGATAATACTTCTGTTTCATCGGCCTGGCCGATCCAACGTCTATCCTGTGCTCAATCAACTGCGTCCATCCGATCGTACGGTTGGATTTAGGCAGGACCCTGTCCAGCATTCTGCGAATCTGCGCGTGCTCGTCGTCACTGACGAACGCGAGTCCAACCGCGGTGATATCTATCGCCCATGCTGTAGCTATCGTAGCCACCTGAAGTTGGACAATCTTTCGCTCCTTCTTCAAATACAGGACGTTTTCGTTTGGATCGTGATCTGCGCCGAATAGGCGTCCGAAATTCGTCCCAACTAGACATTCGTTGGTCGCTTTGGGCATGATCGCCACCGTTATGTCGCGTTGTACACCCGTGCCGTCGAATGGCGAGTCCACAAATCCTACGATCGGTGACGTCTGACCATTTGCACACTGTGCTTGACGGCCATCGCGTTGTCGCAAAGGTCGACCGCAGGCGCTAGCAATCTGAAGTCCTAACTACCTCATCACTGTCATAGCTGCGCCTGGGTCGTAGAAAGCATTTACTCTGAACCCTCAGATGCCCACTTTTACCCACCAGCGCGACTCGTCTTCATTTCGTGATATCGTCTGCTGGCAATAGTCGCTGGAAAATAGTGCGACCATGCGATCAAAATCGCCTGAGGTTTTGCGCGAAGTATCGACTACGCCCTCCATCACATGCATCTCCTCTCGGGGAGACTCCTCGCGCGACGGTTCAAGAGAAGTAGTAACCTCGCTTACATCTCCTTTTTGCTGTTCCCCTACCCGAAGGACAGTCTCGGGCAAGGTGGCCTTTTCCGTGGCAGTTGAAGCACTCTATTGGCCTCCTCTGCTCTCTTTTGTCCGATTGACCGGAAACCTTGCCAGACTTCTGGCTTTTGCGCTTCGGGCTAAACCTCGGATAAACCTGCTGGACTTTCCAATGGGCCAAATCCATGTTGATTATCTACAGCGACATCTGTGAACCATATGTGACAGGTGATGTTCAATCGCGTCTACTACGAGCTGTATCGATGAATAACGAGAATTACGAATATGGTACTACTCGAATCAAAAGTTTTTCCCCACCAATGTATATATCACTGTTATTCAAAGCATTTCAGACAATTGAAATAGATATAAGAGACCAATGTGGCCAGTCAATACCATTCGATTACGGGACAGTGACTCTAACACTTCATTTCTAGAAAGTCGATGACTAGTCTTCATGAATCGCTACGAAGATTATTTCAACTGCCAATTTGGTACTGTCTACCAGTACGATGGGGGGGGGGGGCGGAATCCTTACACATGGCCACATTTACATCGGATCTCCCTACCAAAGAGGTCACGGCGGTATTGGCTTCATTCTAGCTGGTATATTTCGCCGCGTCCTTCCACTCATAAGTCGCGGGGCCAAAGTTGTGGGTAAAGAGGCCGTACGTACGGGGTTCAACATCATATCCGACGTTGCATCACATAACACACCGGTAAAGGAGTCTTTCCGCAATCGTGTGAGAGAATCTGGTGAGATTCTGAAGAGAAAAGCTGAGGAGAAACTAGACAAGTCGATGGAGGGGTCGGGATATAAAATGTCACGCTACGGAAATCCTGCTCAGGTGCAGTTGCTCGCCGGTCCTGTCACAGCGCGTAGGAGATAAAGAGGTGTTGGCGGAAGAATGAAACGCAAGTGGAGGAGTAGTGCTGGTGGTATAAAGAAGAGAAGTGCAGCAAGAAAGATTAAGAGACAGAAGAAGAAAAAGAAGAAAACATCTCGAAATAAAAAACCTTTGTCTAGAAGGAGAAAAAGAAGCAGAACGACGAGAGATATTTTTGACAGTTAAAGATGGCGTTCTTACATAACCCGTTCGTGCGAATGTTTAAAGTCCGAGCTGCTATTGTTTGACATACCACCGACCCAAACAACAATCGAAGGCTCGCATTAGGTTCAATATAAGCCTATATCATCTTTGACCGATGATTTACCGATAGAATTTGTGATACCCGGGAACAGCGATGAATAATATATCTCGATCTGGTTCATAGAATGCTTAGTCGTGTGAATATAAAATCTAGTACAAGCGAAGAAGATGTGGCTGAGGCTGATCGAACGGCTTATAGAATTTTAACAGCCCGGGTGGGACCAATTAACAATTTTATGCATTTACTATTCAATCAAGTGAATGTATTTTTCAATCAGAAACCCGTGTCACCACAATGCTTATGCCTACAGAGCATACATAGAGACGCTGCTAAATTACGGACCTGCCGCTAAAACCTCTCATCTGTCGACTGTCTTGTGGTGTGACGATACGGCTAGAAAAATTAACAACACAGAAAACCTGAACGAGGGGTTTGTGGAAAGGCGAAAGTTACTTGCTGCGAATAAACCTGTTGACCTAGTTGGCCACCTCCATACAGATGTGTTTAATCAAGAGTAGCTACTGCTCAACGGCGTTGAAGTGAGAGTGCGTTTGGTGAAATCGTGCGATAACTTTTGCGTTATGAACCCTGTGGGCTCATTTTTCGTACAAATTAAGGAGGCCAATCTTCTAGTGAGACGTGTAAAAATCAGACCCAGTATATTGCTTGCTCATGCTCAATCGCTCTCACGAGCAACGGCTAAATATCCATTGACACGGGTGGAAGTCAAGGCAGTCACTATGCAGAGTGGTGTACACGGTGAAACATTCGACAATATCATATTGGATCAGCTGCCAAAGAGAATCATCCTGGGTTTTGTCAATAACAAAGCTTTTAATGGCAATCGGTTGCTTAATCCCTTCAATTTTAAACATTTCAATATAAACTTTCTATGTTTGTACGTTGATGGGGTGCAGGTGCCCTCGAAACCACTGCAACCGTACTTTACGACGAGAAATCTATATGGGGATGCGTATCACACACTGTTCTCCGGTAGGGGGTTACACTTCTTCAACGAGGATAATCAAGAGACGCGCGAGAACTATCCCCACGGCTGCTGTCTATTTGCTCTTGATTTGGCTCGAATGACTGCAGTCACTGGAATTTGATTAAACACGGTAGTATCAGACTAGAAGTACGTTTTAGCAATGCACCAACAGAAACGGTAAATTGCATTCTGTACGCAGAGTATGATAATATTTTGGAAATTGATGCCTTGCGTCAAGTGATCATAGATTTTAGCAGTTAAAAACAGTTTACTTGTCACAGATGTTACTATTCTCTACCGTGCATATGAACGTCGTGCATGCGACTTCTGCAGTCAGTCTCTTCCTCTAATTTTTGACAATTCAGCACTGTCATATGCGCTTCACTCAATCTTGGATGTGATCATTGACATACAGTTCTTCAAGGGCAGCAAACATCAGAATGTGCCAAAAGAGGTTGTCGTGGTGGCCGTTGATGGAAACTTTAGTAGTCATTTGGATACTGACACCTGCGATAGCGCTTGATCATCAAAGTGAAGATATACGAAAGGAGAACGATTGGCTGGCCCAATATCATCATGGTCTAGATTACTTTGACGGCGAGGTGTCTTTTAAGTCGGTGAACAAAATTTTAAGAGAACTTTCAGAAAGTGTGCGAAAAATATATGTTAGAGGTAATGATAAATGGCTACGGTTACGCAAAATAATACCTCGCCGAATTTTTAATCTTGAGTGCGATCAGGAATGTCCGTCTTTCGCTAAATTATCGTCGGATATATACTGTATGCATCACGCTGTTAAAACTTCTCATAGTAATTATCGATGCGCTTTGAATAACGCTTACCGGTTAAAATCGTGGCTGTCTGTGCGTGCTTCCAAAAAAGCCGAAATTTGAAACACTTCAAGGGATCCATGTAATGGACAGTCTTTAGATACTAAAGAACCTATTGAAAATTCGCTCGCATACTGTCAGTGTATTTCTAAGCGATCAGATACAAAAGGTGTGGACGAAACCGACAGCGTTCGTTGTAAATACAGATGATCATACGAGTTCGGGTATGCATTGGGTCGCCGTATATGCGGACAAATCTTATAACGCTTCTTACTTTGATAGTTTTGGATTACCCCCATTTATACCCGATCATATAAATCGATTGAGAAAAAATTTTAAACATTTTCCCTGGAATAATATTCTACTATAGAGCGATTCTTCCGATGTTTGCGGGCAATATTGCATCATGTTTTTGCATTAATTGAATAATCGTCTGGGCTTCAGGAAATTTCTCGAAAATTTTTCAGAAAATCTGCTAAAAAATGATGACGTGGTAAGACGATATGTCTGCTGTAAACAAAGGAATAAAAGCGATGACGATGAATTTATTGGAAATGGCGGTTGCATTGTCAGGTGCTTACAAAGCTGTAATTCTAAAATGTCGTTATTGCAACCCGAGGAGATTAGAAATGGCGGTTGCATTGTCAGCTGCTTACAAAGCTGTAGTTCTAAAATGTCGTTATTGTAACCCGAGGAGAATAGAAATGGCGGTTGCATTGTCAGCTGCTTACAAAACTGTAGTTCTAAGATGTCGTTATTGTAACCCGAGGAGATAATGATACCGTATCTCTCTCAGATGTGGCTGTTCCCACTACCACCACAATCCTTATCCCCACCATATTTTTCCACCTTCAGACTTTGTGCTAAGATCGTGGGAGACTCGCACAATGGCGTACCAGGAGGAAAACAAACTTCGTCCAGTTCTATTCCTGAGCACTCTGTACACTTTAGACAAGTCGTACACAACGGAAATCATTGTCGGTCTGAAATACAGCAAGTTCTCCTGTTGGCGAGTCTTCGCGCCGCTTGCCGTCTATAGTAGACTACAGGGCTAATCTAGCGCCACCATGCGGGCAGCGCTAGGTATTCACGCGCGCTCTGCAAAGTACTCTCTCTCCTGCCGACCGCTCTCGAAGCAACAGCTCCGTCGCCCGAGTTATACATCAGAAGAAAATAAATAGAGAGTTATAACAGAATATTAGTGCCTAGTTTAATTACGAGTTCTCCTCACCAACTATCCAACTAGGATTAATCTAACAGGTTGTGGGCCAGCTCGCTGGAATAGAGGAAGAACCGAGAAGAAGACGTCTCAGATGTTTTTTTATTTTTATCTTTGTTCAGAGGAAAACAAATTAGACGTATCAGAGGTCTAGAGGACAAATTTCAGAAGAAAACGTAAGTACAAGCTTTTGTAAGGTGTAGTCAGAGTAGTAATCAGATATAGCAAAAGAAAGTTTAATTTTTGATCGGTTTCGGGAGTGTGTTGTGTTACCGCATCGACAAGAAAAATGAGAGTTGCGTAAAGAATAGTAGGAAAAGACAGTGCGGTGTCTTAATAATTACAGAATAGATCAGAAGGTTATAGAAAATCAAAAGTCTTAACACGAGACAAAAGCGCGCGACAACGAAACGCACGAGAGCTCGCCGGCAAAAGCCTGCACGAGCTGATTCCGGGAATCGGGGGGAGGTGAGCCGCGACTAGCGACGCTGTCAGAGTCGAGCGCGCGGTTTGTTGTGCTCTCTCTCTCTCTCTCTCTCTCTCTCTCTCTCTCTCTCTCTCTCGGAATCAAAACAAATTTTACACGCACGGATTTTTCTCGTAAATTTTTTTTTCTCCTTTTTGAGTTTCAAAATATATGGTCTAATCAGAATCAGACGTAACGGATTAGATTGGCTATCGGTGTATATATGTAATAAATAAAATCAGAGAAAAATAATTCCAGTTATATCGTTCTCACTCCTATTCAGAATGTCAGAGTTATTCGAGTAAATCAAAAAGCTTCAATTTTTTGTTGGCTTATTAGTGTTCAGATGCACTCGAATAAATTTTAAAAACACGCCTTGATAGAAATTTCAATGAAACGGCGGTGCAGTGAATTTGAATTTCTATAAAATTTAAAATTATCAAAAGATAATTACACTTTCATTCGTGATTTCTTGGACGACATACGCGTGTGCGATCGCCCCCTCGCAAATTATTAAGTGAATTGCGTTCGTTTACTTAGACTGGGAGGGAGCACGTGTGTGGCGTCCGGGAAGTACGGTGCTAGTGCTTGATTTTCAAGCTTGGTTTGACTTGCAGTGCGGTCTAACTTGGCAGAAATCAAAGAAAACTGTCAGAGTAAGCATTCTAACTTTATTTCAGAGGAAAAGAACATCAGAAGCGTTATGTCTGATTGGAGTCTTTCAGCCCCATTACCATCAAATGAGAAAGAGGTGGCCAACGAAGGCAACGAAAATCAAGTGGACGATCATTTGAATATCCACCAAGGTACAAAGTGTTTTTAAATCAGAATATAAACAATTAATTCAGAATCAGAAGTTAGGCCTAAAATTCAGAGTTCAAATAATAAATAAAAATTGAATGCTAATCAGAGAAATTGTTTATAATACAGATTCAGATATAGAAGGGTATACACCCCCGGGTACACCCCCAAAAAGAGATATGGAGGGAAAGTCTCAACCTACTGACTCACAAATGGAGTGGAGAATGGATAATCTGGAGAATGCTCTCGAGAGACACTCCGATATACTCGACAATCATGCTGAAATAATCAGAGATCAAACAGTAGCCATACTCGATATGAAGGAAAATATTGACAACCTAAACACCGTCATACAGAAACTCACAGAACAAATAGGAAAATTAACTTCAGAGGTAATTATCCACCCTGCCAGTTCCACACTCAGAGACATAAGTGAGACAGAGTTTAGTAACAATATCAATTCAACAAACTTATCAGACGGAACAAGCGCATTAGGTGACCTCAGCAGAGCTTGTAATGAACTCAGACGATCTATTGCCCTAAACGCAACTAATTCAAAAAAAAAACATAAAGAGAAATTATAAATTAACAAAAAAAGTACCACTTTACTATTGGTTAGACAATATAAATGCTGAATTAAAAGCTAATAATCCTGCAGACATACTTGACGATTCTCAACAATCAGATGTTTCAGAGACAGTAATAGAAAGACAAAACAGAAAAGACCAAGTCAGAGACATTCTAATAAGTCGCGTAGATGATTATTACCATAATAAGATTTTACAAATAAAACACCCATTAGAAATAGTCATTAAAATCAAAGAGTTCAGACGAGCAGAGGCGAATGTTACCGATTCTTCAGTCAGAGAAAAATTATATAGTCTCAAAATGAACAATAGAGAATCAGTAAACGAATTTTGCGATCGTTTTGACTCTATTATCAGAGATTTTGAAAATTGTATTACCAAAACACCTCTGACGGAGGAAGAGATAAGATCGGCCTTCTTTCAAGCTGTTAGTATAAAATTTAAGGAAATCAGATCGGCCAATATTATCAAACTTCAAGCAACCAAATCAGAGATGAACCTTGATGACATAAAAACTTTGATACTACAGCTGGAATCAGACAGACGCAAATCAGACGGTCAGCCTTCAGACGACAGGCAAAAAATTGCAGCTAAACAGGCGATAATCACAGACAAGTGTTATCGCTGCAATAAGGTGGGACACAGAGCAGCCTTTTGTCCTCTTAAAGAGTACAATCTATGGTACTGCTTTTATTGCCAGGCTGTAGCTCCACACAAAGGGGATGATTGTCCAAATAAGGACAATCCCAAAGATAGGTTATAACGGTGTACTGGATGCAGTTGCTCAGTTTCCAGCTCCGCTACAATCAAGGTCCGTAGACCTCGTTACTCTCGAGAAAGAGAGTCGTCGGGATAGCACCTAGTGCTGAATAGGTTCCGGCCAGGCCAGTTATGCTGCGATCTCGTACATATGCGAGACGCAAGCCCGCGGAGGCGGCTGGGTCGGTGATGGAGCGAGGTACAAGTGTACGCGTAGGAACATGCAAAATAACGACTGTCGAGATTGTTGAGGAACTGTCACAGCGTTTATTGACAAACTATATACAGGGCTTGCATGCGAGCAAGCGAGGTCGTAGGTACGAGGGAGGATAAGGAGAGCCCTGGCGAGTGTAGCGTGAGAGAGAGAGAGAGAGAGCTGGCACTTACAATTAGCCGGTATCGCCCTGATCTTCGCTGTCAGCAGTCGGAACCCCGTCGGTGCAGTTCCGGATGCGGTAGCGAGACGCAATGTCGTATACGCACGCACACTCACACACTTCAACTTTCACTCTCCTAACAGCTATCTCCTGAAAGTACTTAGCGTCTCGCGAGGAGTCAGTTCAAAGGTCGGATCGTATCTGGCAGCACGCGTCTCAGTCGCGTGTCGCCGAATGTTCTCTCTCTCTCCCTCTCTCCCCGCCTCTCTCGTGTCGTCCAGCGGCTCTCCTCGCCTTGCCAGCGCTGGTACCTGTAACAGTGTGAATTTAGTACAAGTCTTTCTTCTCGCGGCATGCTGAGCTTATGACGTGCTAATATCGCCCGTCATAGGGTATGTAAAATCTTATACATATAACAACACAAACACAACAGTAATAACTTCAGAGGTAGAGGTAACAGAGGAAGGGGTGGTTATAATAATGTCAGAGGTAGTGGAAATAATGTAAGAAGGGGATCTTTCAAACGCAAGGTCGATATACAAACACCAGGCCGAAATCAGAAGAAGGGATACAAGGTCAAAGCGATGCTAACAGGTAACAACACACATATAATTAATAAAACACCTACAAAACTAGTACTTATTGCGGACTCTGGCGCAACAGAGCATATAGTAAATAAGAGCATAATTTTAAGTAACTTCAGAAAAAGTTCAGGCGAATATATCAGAAGTGCAAATAAAAATAAATCTGCAAATATCTCTATAGACGGCAAAGGAGATTTAATTTTAAAATCAGAATCAAATGAGAATAACAAAATAATTTTGACAAATGTAATTTCTGCCAAAAATATTTCAGACAATCTGATCTCTCTCAGACGTTTTGCAGACGTAGGTTTGAGTATTATTTGGATAATAAAATACTTAAAATCTACGATAAAAATTCAGACGAAGAGTATTTAGCTGGGACGTATGAAAAGCCAAACTGGATAATTTCTTTAAACGTAGCAAAACATGAACAATCAGATGAGCAATAAGAAGTCTACGATAAGTATTCATGCACGGCTAACATAGTCTCGGTAGACGAGTTTTTGCAGCAATCTCAGTCAGATATCAAGGATCTTGAAGATCAAAACGAATCAGATGAAACTAACGCATCAGAGGGAACTCAGATGAATCCGACTGAGATTGGGAGGGAGAAGCAGCAAGAACGAACTGTACAAGAATCAAATTCATCTAGTCAGAGAGAAATTTGTGATACAAACTTAGATGAACAAATTCTGAACAGGAAAATCCTAAACATAGACGAAAATTCTTGGTAACTACAAGAAATTTACTGGGCAAAGAGGAAAAAGTGTGTTTCATCCGAACGGATAATGGCACTGAATTTACTGGAGGTAAATTTTCAGAAGTTATGGAAAAGGAGAAAATTGAAGGAGAGTTTGCACCTCCTTACACTCCACAACATAATGGAACCGCTGAAAGGTTTAACAAAACCATACAGTGGAAAATCAGAGCGCTCATGATAGACTCTGGTCTACCCAAGAGCATGTGGATACTCGCTTTGGAAGTGGCGGTCCATATCTATAATAGAACTCCACACAAAGGAATCGATTCAGAGATACCAATCAAGAAAATGGTTCCAAATGGAAACATGCATCTAGACAAAATCAGACGTTTCGGATGTTTGGCCTATGCCAAAATACCGAATGCGACGAACAAGTTTTCAGACAGAGCAATCCGTACAATCATGGTTGGATATTCTCAAACTGGTTATGTTTTTGGCACTCAGAATCTCAGAGATTCATTACATCCAGACACGTGAGATTTAATGAAAAACTGGTGTATAGGGATGTGTATAAAACTGACCTAAGAGAAAAATCAGAGACACTAGAAATATCAACAGATGTTGTCAAAACACAACCAGATATACCAAAAGTTTCAAAATCAGAGAAAGAGAAAAATCAGAAGAGAAAAGCAGATGACAAAAATTCAGAAGATTCAAAGGCTAAGAAACCTGAACCAGAAAAGCGACCTTGTCTAGAAAGAAAAGCCAAGACAAACAGACGAACTTGGACACATCTCAGAGAAGCAGTAGTCGAAGTAGAAAATACCAATCACGATCTGCCACAAGTATCTACTCCAACTGGAGAAACCAGAGATACACACTCAGAAGAAGATGAACTTGGACATATTTTTATAGCACGAACGAACAGAGATCCTGTCAGTTATAAAGAAGCTATTGAATCAGACGACAAACATAAATGGTCAGAAGCAATAAAACAAGAGTTAAAGTCTATGGAAGACAACAATGTGTGGACAATAGTAGACAGACCCTCTCTAGACAAAGATGGCAAAAAGGCACACATCATTGATTCCAAATGGGTATTAAAAAGGAAAATCTCAGAAGACGGTCAGATGACTTACAAAGGAAGATTAGTTATCAGAGGATTCAAGGATAGAAAAGAATATGAACTCAGAGAAACTTACGCACCAGTCTCAAGATTGCCAATCGTTAGAGCGACTTTTGCAATCATTAATAAGTTAAATTTAACTGCTTATCAGATGGACGTCAAGACAGCATTTCTGAATGGAACGCTTGAAGATGACATATTCATGGAAATACCAGATGGTATAAAAATAGACCCATCCATTAAGAAAAATAAAGTATGTAAACTCCAAAAATCCTTGTATGGCCTCAGAATAAGTCCCAAGCGATGGAACAAACGCTTCTCAGAAGTTGCTTTGGAACTTGGACTAGAAAAGGACATAAATGAACCATGCCTGTTCACGTGGAGATTACAAAACCAGATGGTAGTATTACTGCTATATGTAGACGACATCATTCTAGCAGGCAACAATCAGACGAAACTAAAACAGATAAAAGAAAAATTATGTTCTACCTTTCAGATGAAAGACTTAGGAGAACCTAAATTATTTTTAGGCATGAAAATAACCAGAGACAGAGATCAGAAAATATTAAAACTGTCACAATCAGAGTACATAGAGAAATGTCTTGAACGTTTCAATATGAAAGATAGTAAGCCACAGAAAACACCTATGGTTACAAGACAGGTTCGAAAAAGAGAACTCATAAATTCAGAAGAAGCTCAGATAGCAACTCATGCACCGTATAGGGAAGCTATAGGAAGCTTACTATATCTGGCAGGTGCCACCAGACCTGATATTGCATTTGCAGTAAACTTTCTATCAAGAAAACAGCTGTCACCCACTGAAAGTGACTGGAAGGAAGTAAAAAGGATTTTCAGATACCTCAGAGGAACCTCAGAAATAGGTTTGATTTTCAGAGCAGAAAATGAGTATATGGAAGCAATGACAGACGCTAGCTTCAGAGATTGTGAAGATTCATCTTCAACTGGAGGATATGTAATAAAATTGTATGGCGACTCAATTATGTGGAGAAGCTATAAACAAGTTTACGTACCACTCTCTACCTGCCAAGCTGAGTACTTGGCAATGAGCAATGCTTGCCAAGAAATTGTATCGTTGGATAAAGCTATCAGAGATATAACAGGGAAAACTATGTATCCTGTTACCCTGTGGTGCGATAACAAATCTGCAGGGGATTGCACTCAGATGGAAGGAAATCACAAGTTGAAAAACTTTGATGATGATCTGGAAACAATTCAGAGAAAACTACAAATCAGAGAAAAGACAGGAAGTAAAAGTCACATGGCAGAAACACACGGAGACTACATAAAACAGTGTGTCCTAAAGGGACAAATCAGAGTTAAATGGATATCTACTACCGACAATGTGGCAGATATTATGACTAAACCTCTGCCTAATGATACTCATAAATACCTCAGAGATAAAATATTGAACATAGAAATTCACACTTAATTATAATTTTCAGAGTTTTATTTTTATATATATATCAGACGAATAAGAATTTTTGTACATATTTCAGATACAGGAAACCAAGGAGAAACTAATTCAGAGTAAAGTTCAGAGAATAAAAAACGCAGACGTACAGGAGGACAAACGCCCCGAAAGGAGGGAGTGTTGGCGAGTCTTCGCGCCGCTTGCCGTCTATAGTAGACTACAGGGCTAATCTAGCGCCACCATGCGGGCAGCGCTAGGTATTCACGCGCGCTCTGGAAAGTACTCTCTCTCTCCTGCCGACCGCTCTCGAAGCAACAGCTCCGTCGCCCGAGTTATACATCAGAAGAAAATAAATAGAGAGTTATAACAGAATATTAGTGCCTAGTTTAATTACGAGTTCTCCTCACCAACCATCCAACTAGGATTAATCTAACATCTCCCAAAATATATTTGTAAAATGTTCAAAGACTGCTCACTTTACAAATTCCCAAACCGTCAAATATTTATTAATTAACTTATATAATTTTCACTCACTTTTCTTGTTAGAAGATTGCAGCAAATTCAAAATTTACTGGATTGTAAACTCTTTCCTTCTTGTTTTTGATATATAATAAAATTTTTAGTGATTGATAAAAATAATTAAATGAAACTTCACTTCAAGTATGTTTTAGTAATGTATATTTTGAAATCTTTGAAAACTGTTGTCCACTCTTCTGCCACCACGGCTTGTAATACAAAATTTTAAACTTAGATGTTACTTAGGAGCAGCCACCTCGGCTGACCTCCTCACTCTCATCCAGACTGAACTTTCCTCCGCACGCTTTTCTTCCCTTCGCCCCCGCGTCGCATATTTTCCATAGGCTCATCCCTTTGGGTCCGCATCTGCGCCTTCTATATCGGTCATCGACCTATAGCATCGTTGCTTTCCGCTTGGCTACCGCCTCTTCCGATCTTCTTCCGCTCCACCTTTGGTCTAACCCACGCTATTTTCCTAGCCTTGCCGATTTCCCGCTAGATGGCTCTCCCTGTACTATTTCTAATTTTCTTAAAGTTTAATTCTACTTATTTCTAAATTTTACAATATTTGCTTATACATAATAACAATTATCAACTATGATTCTAATTTACTATCGCGATCAATTTCAAATTTATTATAATATTTTAACTAAAAATATCGTAAAACCTGTGCGAGTATAAATTTCTTTCTACGCCACAAATACGAATTCTACTTTATATTTGAAATAAATAAAATATGAACAGTTGCAACTTAATACTTTTTAACTGTCCATACTTTATATGAATCTAAATTTTTATTTCATGTATTATAAATATTCTACTTTTAAAATTTAAAATTTGCTTTGCACGGCTTCGTCTTCTGCGACGCAGCACAAATAAAGTTCGAGGCGCCAGATTGTCGCTCGTAATTTCTCCAGATACTTGGGTTTTTTTCGGCTGCACAACAATTCTACGATAGGGCCGCGGCCCGCCGTATACCGATCCCGATCGCTGTACCTGCGCTCACTCTTAATGGCTATTTCTTCGGACTGCCTAATTGCGCTGTCCGGGTGCTCGCCTGCTCTTAAGCTCTACGGAAAATATAATTTTTTTTTGTCACGCAGCTGCGTCGTTATTTTATTTTATTTAAATTTTTATTATTTTCTTATTTAACCTATGACGTAACACTTGCAAGCGTACTATAGACCAGCCATGCGACTATTAGGCGATGATTCGAAAGGAATCACTTTTACCCACGCACAATAGTTTGCGACCACAGTAGCAGCAGCAGCAGCAGCAGCAGCAGCGATTCTATGACAGGTCAACAAATTTGCTGTACAGGCTCGACAGCAAAATCCATTCACAGTCAGAGAGACAGAGCTATCGAAATTGTGGATAGTAGCCCACCCAAGACATTTGCAATAGTGAGCAAACAGTATAATTCAACTATTATTCTAAAAAAAGCTAAGTTTCTACGATTGTATGAGTATATTGTGAAATGAATTGATGCGCGTCTAGAATATCTTAAGTTTGTAGCGGGTAGTGTAAGTTGTGTTGCTAGAGACTGTAGAATACATTAAGAGTGTTAATCCAGACAATATACCAGTAAGACAATTTGGTATTTATACGATAACTCTTGTAAAAGCAATTATCAATCTTATTGATGATAAATGGTTCGATAGTGTCACAACAACTGTGTAGACGCGTGCGATGAAAATAAAAGATCAAATTCCTTTCAGTCGTAATGATATTGTCGATATATTTGACCAACTTGTATCTCATCATCTCAATAGAATTGTCGATATATTAAATGAAATTGATGACTAATTATGTCTGTTTTCTTTTATAATTTTACTATTATCCTTCCTTATTTTGCTTAGCGTGAAGGAGCGGAAGAAGATCGAGTCAGGGACAGGCGTAGGGCAGGAGGCCACTGAGTCGTCGTACACTCTGGCGACATTCCACAAGTTTATCGAATTCCTTGAAACTCGAGCTCAAACTCTTAGCGTGCTGGCTCCTGATCGACGTGGCGAGAAAAGTCTTCGCAGTGTTCTCTCTGTGCTGGTCCACATGCCCTGATGCGATGCTCTCAGTACAAGGAGAACAAGCCCGAGGATCTCCAGAAGGAGGTTAAGCGGCTCCGGCTCTGTTTCAACTGTCTGGGACATCATCGAGCGAATTCTTGTTCCTCTTCGGGTCGTTGTTCGGAATGTAAACTAAAACATCATTCCTCTCTTCATGATCCGAGTAGGAGCAGCCAAGGATCATCGTCTACTGCGCCGAAGAAGGACCAACGGAACTCCGGTAGCGGCTCAGCGGTGGTTTTGCAACTTGTATCTCATCATCTCAATAGAATTGTCGATATATTACATGAAATTGATGATTAATTATGTCTGTTTTCTTTTATAATTCTACTACTATCCTTCCTTATTGTAAATATTATCTTCGAAAGCAAGACAAAAAGTTACCAATGTACATCACAATTTGTATAATTATCTCATTGAATATATATTGAATAAATAATCTATGGTTACAAAATATAAAATACTCATCTTGTATGATTTATTGCTATCCTTTCTTACCCATTCCTATGGTACAAAATTGTCTTAAAAAATATTTAGTTGTATTATATTATTCATGAAAACATTCTTAAAAAAGTAAATAAATAAAATAATAAATAAGTAAATAAATAGAAAGATAAATTGGGGAGAGGGAACGAGGAGGGGGGAAGAAGGCGGTGCCTTCCCCCACTACCACATGACGTCACTCCTCGCTGTGGCGCAAGACAAACAATATCCCCACCACCTACCCCGCGAATTGATTCACGCAGATTTTCGGATACGCACGTATCGCTGCTGCTGCTGACCGTTAGCAGCAGATAAACAGTCAGCAGTAGCTCAAGGATTTCTTAGAAGTGTTTGCTTGTACAACTTAATATGATCTGGTTGCAACTGCGTCTGCAAAAGGTGATAAGCAGTATTTTTTATTCTGGGAATGCATCGTCAGCAGTAGGTCACGTGTGCCGCCGCCGTCATGCGCTCGCAGCGACACCGACTTCGCAGTCGCTAATATGCTCTCGTCGTGTAATGTGCCCTATGTCGCGATTATATTACGCTGTGGATTATTATTATTTTTTGTGCTAAAGTGCAGCAGCAGCATCGGAAGACAACAGTGGCATTCCGGTGGTGGGGAGAACGGCGTCTGCTTTAAATATACTCGAAACCGAAAGTTACAAATCATTTTTTATAAGCTTCTATCTCCAAAAGTTACAGTCGGAAAATTATTATTTTTGGCCCTAATTTGTTAATTAAGAATCCTCTAGCTATATCAGTAAAAAAAATTTGATTTTAGAAATTTATTTTTTATCTTCAATTTTTTAGTTTTAGAAATGTGAATTTTTAAAGAAAAATCACATTTTCCATTTTATCTGCCGAACAAAGCAGTGGATTCGAGCACCAAACTAGGAAAAGTAAGTAATTTTATTCTGTTCGGATATGTAAGAGCGAGAAGGGTAATTTTGAATTTCGCGCTGTAGTGCGGCGAGCGCTGCGGCAAGAGTGGTCGAGCGCATGCGCGCGCCGCTGAGGGCCTCTCCCGTATGCGCGAGCTCCGGCGCGCGGGAGCACGTGCTCTTCAGTTCTGACAGCTCCTCTCGAGTGTTCAGTCGACATTGCGCCTTTCATTACTAACGTTTTGCGAAAGCCTCTTTGTAAATTGCGTGCGAATAGAGTTGTCATTAACTTTTCAAGACGATCAACTCTCTCTTTATTGTATTACCGTGCGTTGCGTAGTATGTGTGCATTTTGCATGCGGTGTGCTGTTTGTGTGTGTGTTCTTTAAGTGTTGGGACTTCGGCCACGTGCGAGCTTCCTCGTCGTGCCGATCTCCACCCGGCGATCGCTAACTACGCGGCAGGGCTGAAAAGGTCTGCCCGTGATCCAGGATTGGTTCCCTCAAGACGTCCAGGCGTCCTGCGACCGAGGAAGGGGCATCCCACCCACGTGCGGCCAGGGCTTTACGTCGCGCCGTCCACGTCTCGTTCGGCGAATAAGGTAGGAGAGCTCTCCAGCGTGCGAAAGGTACTTCGCGGCGATAGTGTTAAGTTACTTGCGTTTTTTTTCTCTTTTGTTGCCTATAGTAGAGTCTCTTCATTGTATAAGCGTACATTGTAATTGCGTTTCTCTCTCTCTTTTTGTTTGGTTCATCCTAGAGTCACTTTTCATTGTATGATTTCCTTATTTTTAAAATAAAGCTATAGGCTTGTTCCGGCTTTTCTCTCTACTCCGTGAGAGTTTTTACGCCGAGGCAAGTCGTCTTTTTCTCCCGCTAAATTCATTGTGTTTTGCGTTGATTTATTCACCCAACCTTCCCACACTCATTCCACCAATTTGATTTAGTATATATATATATATATATATATATATATATATATATATATATATATATATATATAATTTGAACTCATTAGCTCTCAATCAAATTCAGCAGATTCAGGTGGAACCAGAGCATCAGGACTATCGGAGAATCGTCTGGTCACCCGACGCAGCATCTGAACCAATTGATTTTCGTCTGACTACGGTCACCTATGGGACGGCTTGTGCTCCTTATTTAGCACTCTTCGCACTCTGTCTCAGTTAGTTAAGGATGAAGGTTATCGGTTTCCTTTCGTGGCTCATTGTCTAGAATCGGAGTCGTACGTTGACGATACCTTCGCAGGGGCTGATGATTTGTCGGTTGCAATTCGGAAGAGAGTCGAGCTTACCGAATTGTTAGCTTCTGCTGGAATCGAATCGAGTTGGATAAGCGGGTTGCGAACCATCGGGAGCTGCTTCCAGATTCAGCACAGCAGGTATTGGAGAAGCAGAACGGTGAAGATGAGTCGGTCAAGGTTTTAGGCATTCACTGAGTTGCATCGCAGGATAATTTTAAGTTCAACGCTGTTAACCTCGAGAACGTGGCTGCATCTTGTACGGAAAGGTCCGTCCTCTCGAATATCACTCGTTTATTCGACCCATTAGGTTGGTTTGCTCCAGTCTCGGTCATGGCGAAGATTTTGATGCAGGATATCTGGATTCTGAAGTGAAATTGGGATTCACCCCTACTAGCTGAGATTCATGAGCGCTGGTATGATTATTGCAAGGGTTTATCCGCATTGCCATCTTTGTCCATCGAGCGTTGGTTAGGTGGTACGGCACATTGCTCTTACCAGATCCATGGGTTTTCAGATGCTTCTTCTCGAGCGTATACTGCTGTGATGTATCTCTGAATCAACGAGGGTAATGGACATTTTCGGGTTTGGTTATTAGCGGCTAAGTCAAAGGTAGCTCCGGTGGAAACGGCGAGCATTCCCAATTTGGAGTTGTGTCGTGCAGCTCTTCTGGTCAAGCTCATCCTGCACGTGACAAAGCTGGAGTTTCTGCGAGGGTTACCAATATTCGCTTGGTCCGATAGTCAGATCGTGCTTACGTGGCTTCGTTAGCATCCGTGTCACTGGAAGACCTTCGTAGCTAACCGAGTTTCGTTGATCCAAACTGAGTTGCCGTCGGCAACGTTCCGACAAAGGAGAATTCGGCTGACTTGGTGACGCGAGGAGTTCAGCAGGGAGAGTTGGCTAACCGTGCTCTTTGGTGGCAGGGCTCGGCGTGGCTATCACTGTCTCCAACTTCTGGAAGCGTTGGTCCACGGAGTATCTACTTCATTTACAAGAGCGAGAGAAGTGGAGGGACCCAAGTGAGAACTTTGCGGTGGGTCAGCACGTCTTAGTCAAGGATGATCGGTATCCTCCATCAAAATGGTCATTGGGCAGGGTCCTTGAGGTGCACCCTGGCCCAGATGGTTTGGTGCGAGTCGTTACCATCAAGACGGCTACTTCTTGACTCCGACGACATATTGCTCGGCTCTGTAAAATAGTCTTTTTGAAAAACACTATTTTACGTTTTTTTCAATTATCTCATTATTACAAACAATTTAGCTATAATGCATTTGAAAGAGAATATAAACAAAAGCTAATGAGTTCAAATTATATATATATATATATATATGGGACGTTTCACGTCAACCGGACCATCAGTGCACCCAAAATTTGGGTTAACCTAACAAGACGTTTGAGGTCTCAAAATGATCGTCTGGTCAAGGGCTTTTGAAAAAGTTCTGGCCTTTTCAAAAATCCAATGTGGCGCATAAAATATGGAGCCTGAAACCCACGTTTTCATAGCACATTCAACAAAAACAATAGTAAAAATGTTCTAATTTGTGAAATATTCCACCAAAAAGCATGTACAACTCATGATAGGACATATTATTGACAATGCTGACGGAATTCCAAAATCAAAAATGGCAGAATCAAAATGGTGGACATTATACCTCCACCAAACCCATTTTACCGCAACAAATGATTTTTGATCAGTTTAAAGTATCGATATGGGGGTTTTGAGGGTCTCTGAATTTTATTTTAACCTCGACATTTCAAAATTCGAAATGGTGGATCCAAAATGGCGGACATTATACCACCACCAAACCAATTTTACCACAACAAATGATTTTAGATCACTTTAAAGTATCGATATGGGGGTTTTCGGGGTCATTGAATCTTAGCTTGACCTCGAAATTTCAAAATTTTAAATGGTGGATCCAAAATGGCGGACATTATACCGCCACTAAACCAATTTTACCGCAACAAATGATTTTAGATCAATTTAAAGTATCGATATGGGTGTTTGTGAGGTAAATGGTTATAAATGTATTATCGGAATCAGTATTTGTGCACATTAATCTTATATTTTTCCGGTCTATTAGATTTAGAATGATCTGTCTGCGGTTTTTGCACTTACATTTTTCTATTGTTCTGTGTATATGTATATGCCTGCGTGTATGAAAAAAGTATATAATTTAGCCAAATGAATCAATCTTTAATGACATTTTGTGCAGTCTTATCAATTCTGGCTCCTCGTTCGTGGAGTTTTTACTGGCGATAAATGGCTTTCGCCGATATCATAAATTACTCTGTTCCTAGGTTCATTGGCATTTGAGTAATGCATGACTTTCAACGTTTCATTATTTTCTGGGATAAATCCATGCCCCATTTGTATGTTTGTGACAGGTGGACAGTTTTTAAATCTCTTTGTTAGGAATTGACGAGTTTGTTCGTGATCTTTTTTGGTGTATAAGAAAAATTTTATATTGAATGATCGCCCATTAGCCCATGAATAAAGAGCTTTAACATCTAGAGTTGCTTTATTTTTTGCAGCTTGTAAGCTCGCTCTTGTAGCTTCTCTCTTTACTATCGCTC
Source organism: Nasonia vitripennis (assembly GCF_009193385.2). Lineage (NCBI taxonomy): Eukaryota > Metazoa > Arthropoda > Insecta > Hymenoptera > Pteromalidae > Nasonia > Nasonia vitripennis. The sequence goes on from NW_022279633.1 coordinate 414,372, forward strand.
CAACTCCATCGCAACTACCTTTTCCGTGTGCTGTTGCAAAACAGTGCCATTCAGCATCAACGCCAAAATCTCTCTTATGACTCGTTAAACTACTCATTTGATAACGATTTTTAAAATGCTGTTTAGCACCATCAGTAGCATATATTACCTTTTTTACTGTGGGACAAACCTTGCGAATTTCAGGTATAAGCTTTTGCTGCATTATGTATACTGCAGTGGCATCATGAGTAGTACAGTCGGACATAGATACTGTACTAAAATGCTTTAGCTTGCCTTCAGATTTATAATAAACAACAGCAGGAAAAATCATACTTTGATCATTATTAAAATGAAATGCCTGTGCAGCATCTTGGGCTGTAAAAGCATAGTTCTCAGCAAAATCCAATTGAGCAAGAACCTCTTCATCTGAAAGATTATTTTTCTTCCCAGAAATAAACTTTGATTGTTCCTTAGCGATGAAGTGATGAGGTATCAACTTTTCTAGGCTAGAACATAAAGTTTCAATAAATTCCTGCGATGTTAGGCATTGTTTTATCAAAGTGTATCTATCGGTTGATTGCCACGTGCTGACGATGACTTGATCAATATTGTGCTCATCCATGATGTTCTCAACGTAATTAGAAAACTTTTGAATGTCCGGACAAAATTTGCATTCATTCAAATAACAACTTGGTTTGGGATCCTCACATAGAACGAAATTCAAACAATCTTTATAATTCTTCAGAATATTGTTTGAGATTTTTTCTATATTTACTGCGTCAATCATCGCCTTGAAATTTTGGTGTATCGTAAATACACATACATTGTGTGTACCAGAGGATCCTGCAAAGACACAACATTTTGGTCTCAGTTCCGCAAACTTGGTAAGCCCAATCGGATGTTCAGGAAACTGTTCTTTAAATTGATTATGAAGGTTCTTAATATCAGTAAGTAATAATCTTTTCTGCATTTTTATTTTTTCACCATATAAATAAATACTGACGGTATCTTTTTTATTTGGCATAATTCTGCTGTTAAGATCATTTTCGTAAAAATCTTCAACTTTCTGAGTAGTTTCTGCAGGTAATGTTTTTCCACGTTTTGCAACAGGAGAAGCCAAAACTCCATCTGATTCTCTTAACTGTTTTGCTTTACGAGCCATTCTGTGAGACACACCAAATTGGTTCATAATTTTACGTATTGCCCAGTGTTCGGGCAAAATACTAAGAATACTGACACGTAATGGATCGTTCTCCGGCAGAGATTGGAATTTGTTTTTAAGTCCAGTTAAAATATCTGTAATATGATCTTGCATAGGTGCATCCGTGTTTGAAACCGAAGGTGAGTCAGTCTCTGATTCAAAATCAACACTCATACTGACGTTTGGAGATGACAAATCATGTAGTTTGTAAAAGGATTTTCTACATGTATCACAAATCAGTGAAGATGTTGGATAATCAGGATAGACATCTTGGAATTCTTTGGAGATCTTCCTAAGAGATTTGCTGTGTCCTGTATTAATATCAAATGGATTAACGCATCTATCGATACGATATTTTTTCGCAGGACAAGACATTGTTGTAGGATATGAGAAAGCAGAACCAAAACAAAAAAAAATGTTACAAATAACAAAATTACGGCTAGTACAGTTGAACAAGGAGTTGCCGATAAAGTAAGACTTACTCAACAACTGCCTTAAAAAGGATGTTGAAGAAGAAGTCGCCAATGTATCTATTAATGTACCTATTAACTATCCTAAAAAGGACTGTTGGAGAAAAAGTCGCCTATGAATAAAGCCGCTGATGGACTTGCTCACCAACTATCCTGAAAAAGATTGTTGGAGAAAAAGTCGCCTATGAATAAAGCCGCTGATGGACTTGCTCACCAACTATCCTGAAAAAGACTGTTGGAGAAAAAGTCGCCGATGAAGAAAGTATTCCTTGAAGAAAATATTCCTTTCTATGGGTTGCTAAACGTGGGAAGGGATTGGGGGTGTAGGTAAAAAAGAGGGATGAAATAAATCACTTGAAAGCAATAAATTCCTTTGCCACAAAACAGTTTTATTTGCTGAAGTCTTTGCACAAGTTGTCATTGGACACGAGCCGTGTACTTGCAGCTTTAGGCTGTTGGAAGAGGGGCGAGGTACAGCGCTGGACCCGGCCTCCTTATGTGCCCTCCGCGACGCTACTTCACTTGTGGGTAATGCGCAGCTGCCTAGCGGCGCGCCGCGGTACTAGCGCCGCGGTGATAAGCGCTGCAGCGTGCGCGGCGTGTTCGGCGGATTGCGCGTTAGCAGGGGCTTTTCGCGAGAGAGCCTGCGGGTGGGTTATGACAAATATCCGCCAGTTTATATTGGCCATATTGAATTTTGAAATTTCGAGGTTAAAATAAGATTCAGTGGCCCCTTAAACTCCCATACCGATACTTTAAACTGATTTAAAATCGTTCATTGCGGTAAAATAGTTTTGGTGGTTGTATAATGTCCGCCATTTTGGATTTTAAAATTTCGAGGTTAAAATAAGGTGCAGTGGCCCCAAAAACCCTCATATCGATACTTTAAAGTGATCTAAAATCATTTGTTGCGGTAAAATTGGTTTGGTGGTAGTATAATGTCCGCCATTTTGGATCCACCATTTCGAATTTTGAAATGTCAAGGTTAAAATAAGATTCAGAGACCCTGAAAACCCCTATATCGATACTTTAAACTGATCAAAAATCATTTGTTGCGGTAAAATGGGTTTGGTGGAGGTATAATGTCCACCATTTTTATTCTGCCATTTTTGATTTTGGAATTCCGTCAGCATTGTCAATAATATGTCCTATCATGAGTTGTACATGCTTTTTGGTGGGATATTTCTCAAATTAGAACATTTTTACTATTGTTTTTGTTGAATGTGCTATGAAAACGTGGGTTTCAGGCTCCATATTTTATGCGCCACATTGGATTTTTGAAAAGGCCAGAACTTTTTCAAAAGCCCTTGACCAGACGATCATTTTGAGACCTCAAACGTCTTGTTAGGTTAACCCAAATTTTGGGTGCACTGATGGTCCGGTTGACGTGAAACGTCCCATATATATATATATATAATTTGAACTCATTAGCTTTTGTTTATATTCTCTTTCAAATGCATTATAGCTAAATTGTTTGTAATAATGAGATAATTGAAAAAAACGTAAAATAGTGTTTTTCAAAAATCAAAAAATGGCAACAAAAAAAATAGTTAAAAAAATAAAAAATAACTATTTTTTTCCGAATTCAGAATCTAAAAATAGATATGCATGTCAAATTTTATTCATATTGACGTAGTAGTTTCAGAAATATTACGGTATACATACACACAAACACACCCACACACCCACAATCATACGCATACACACTTACACACACATCCATACGGACATTTTCTAAAAACACTTGATTTGAACTTCTAACACACCAAAAAGTATTTTCTAGAAGTTTTGACGAAACTCAAAATTTTACTATTACAAAGCTCTCGACAACAACGTTGTCTTTAAACTGGAATGTAATGACTGTTCTGCTACGTACGTAGGCCAAACAAAAAGTAATGTGTGTATACGTATGAATGAACATAAAAAATAGAATAATACTGTAATTTCCGATCACATCAACAATTGGAATCATACTTACAATTTCGAAAATTATCACATTAAAGAGAGAGAGATCAATTTAAACAGAAGACTAGTTTCCGAAATGTTACGCATAAACTTACAAGAAAAAGGAATAAATGAGAAGGACGATACACAAAATTTAAATACAGTGTACACACACCTTATACACTAGCTGAAAAAAAACAAACATGAGTCATGCTCTAACGTCAATAGCGAAAGAAATTGTCAACACGGCCGCTCGACTCTCTTCTCACTGCTCCGCGCTATATAAACCGGACGAAAATCTCGACTCGCGCAAATTAGAATCGAACAGCTGAGAGAGACCTACATTCCGCCTGCCGCGCGGCGGGGAAGTGCCTTCTCGAAAATTTTATACCGAGTAATTCTCCATAATTTCAAGTTTTTTCTCGTCATACTGTACATACATTATATATCAACAATTTTTTTAAATGAGTACAACTTTTCACATCAGTTTCCTGATGAGGGCGGCATTGTTCACCGAAACGTTGAGAAAAGAAAAGGAAATATTATAGAAAAATTTTTTTTGGATTTGTTTGCCTTGGAAAGACCGATACAGCCAAATCAATATTTTGATCACCACCGAGAGATATCATCAGATAGAGGAAAACATATTTTCTCTAAAAATAATTTTGATAATCAATATTGTATACGATACACGTGACTAGAGCGACCCATTACACAGCTAGAATATTGCCCTTGCTACGCTAGGCTGCTAACCTTACGCCGTCAAATATTCGAACTAGCAATAGAATCATGGAGGCAGTGTTTACAAAAATCGCAAGCTTGTCATGTGTATATTTTGCATGAGTTTCATAGGATTTTTTGATGGGTTGCTTGCAATTTTTGTATAATAAGCGCTCAGACATATTTCGTATATCTCACTTGCCTTAAATCTGTCTATTTTGTTCAAAAAAAGCATGCGTTTAAGTTTAGGTATTTTAGTGTGTTTCATTTAATAAACCTAAGTTTGTTTTCTCCGTGTATGGCTACTTAAGTCACGTGTACCGTCATATACTTTTTTGTTGTCTATTTATTTTTATTTAATCTTTGATTTACTATCCACAAAAATTTTCATTATTAAGTGTTTGCGATTTGGTGGTATCATAAAAAATATAAAATGGGTCCTACATCCAAACTTGGAAGTATAAATATATTAATATAATGTATATAATGCATAGTTCAGAAAACCTTTAATCTAATATAAAATAAGAATTATACAAATTGAACGTAGAATATATTATTAATTACCGATAGTCGCCATGCATGCACCTAACAGCATGAGAATTAACCCTAATCCAAGAGCTTTACAGGCATGCCACAAGCAGCGCGTAGTCCCTTTGCCTCTTACCACCTGCAAAATATATTATTACTGAAATGTAATATTTATCTTGGTTATATCACTAGCAAAAAACGGTTGCTTCACTTGCAATTGCTAGTTATTATATTTTGTCGTAGAGTATGTTTTGAAAGAATAAAATACTCGAAAATTGTATTAAAGTTAAAATCTGCTTTTCCGAAAAATATCTAAATGCGTATAGCAAAAAAAAAAAAACATTTACTTCACATATTTATATCTATATATTTCACTACTTTTATTAGTCTTTTTCTTGCCAAGGTTTTTACTTTTTAAAACAAAATTTTAGGGAGATTTCACATCTTTTACAAAGCATATTCTCCATAAAATCTTGATCTATTTGATCGACAACAAGTTACTATTACTTTAGACATTGATCCCATCACGCATATAATCGTATAGCATTATTATATGTACATATTATATAATAACACAATCACGCGTCACCAAGTAGCAGACGAATGTTGATAAAGTAGATTATAACTGCTGTAACTACTGGCGTATAATACATCTCACCGGAAGTCACGTGACCAGAGGAGACGAAATATTGGGAGAAGAAACTTTGACGAAAAGAAATATAGCAAGCAAATTTTTACCTTCAATTTTGAGTTAATAACGTAATATTTTCAGATGAATATTTTTAAAGATGAAAGATTAGGTTAATTTGGAGAAAAGAAAATATCTCGCCGACCCGAGACCCAGAGGCCTGCACTCTAACCACTGAGCTAACGTCTATGATGCATTCGAAGCGCATGCATCGCAGTACGACTCAGCTGCTCGACTCTTAACACTGACTCGTCTTGCTGCTTACGTTGCAGATGTTATAGGCTTGTAGACCAAAAATCGCGGAAATCAATGCATGCATTATAAAAACTATGGTATGCACCAAGGGCTGAGAAGACTTTTTGACCTCGTGTACATATGGTAGTGCTTGTCTGCAGCTCATAAACGCTTTCGCCTTCGGGCTACTCGTCTCGACTCGTACTGTAAACTCCACACTCGGTCTAAAAAAGCCTACTGTACGCTCTTTGTACACAATATACTATTATGTAATACATGCGCAATTTTTGTAGGCGTAGAGAACTAATTTTTTCACCTGACAAAATTTTGTTTGTAAACTGCAAATTTAAAATTTATGAGTCGTATTTTAAAAATTTTGAAGATTTAGAAATTGTTCGCTTAATAGTCGTCATGAAATACACGAAAATCCATAGATGTGTCACGAAAAAAATGGTGTGTACTAAAAGCTAAGTGGGTTTTTTGACCTTGTATTGTTTGTCTCGTCTTCGGCGCGTGCTACCTCGCCTCTTACTACAAACTTCACACTTGTTCTAAAAAAGTCCACTCTACGCTCTTGGTACACGATATCTTATATATATGTATGTATTGTCACGTGTGCATACACGACACGGGTGTCTAATTACTATAAGAGAGAAAGTAGAAGAGTGCAATGCGGTGGCGGCCGTGGTGCGACGACAGAACGTTTGCCATGCAAGCCAGAGGATCTCGGTTCAAGCCCGGGGTCCGTTACTTTTTCGTTGCACTCTTCACTCGTAACAATATAAACATATAAACACATGTTCGTATCGGTAGTCATAAAATGTACAAGGTTATGAGTGTCAAATTTTAATGTAAAACCACTTATTAGCCATTATATCATGTTTGCTTTCTACATAAATTCTAGTAAAATATCAGGCCGATTCTAAAACTTTACAGCTACTTTTTTACTATAAAATAGTATCTTTTTACTGCATTGAGGTTGTCGGAGTCCGGATCAAACATTCATATTTTCATATTTTAAGGTTTAAAATGCAAACAAGGTAGCCTTAACATACATATATGGCTTTAGAAGTATTTTTATTAAAAAATTTAGAAAATTTCACAAAAAAAAAGTATTTGAATACAAATTTTATTTTAATATGCAGTTTTAGTTAAAAATGCATCCCGTATAAGCTACAAATCATTGAAAATAGGCAAAAAATGCAAAAATTGCTTGAAACCTCAACTTTGACCAGCTAGAACCCGAAGCCAAATAAAGGAATCGCACTAAAATGTTTTTTTGGGAGTCAGGTACAACATATAGAACATATATGTATATACAGTTTGGGCAAAAATTAAAATTTTCATCTTCGGTTTCGCAGAGAACCACCTATATATATATATATATATATATATATATATATATATATATATATATATATATATACTATATTAAAATTTTATATTTGGTCAAATTTGTAAAAACCCTCCAAAACTCGTAAAAAGAAAAAAATTAGATCTATATTTTAGATGATATTTTAGATGGTATTTTCAATATACTGACCATGCTTTATAAAAGAAATTCGTATTCTTATGAAACAGATCAATTTTTCGGATTCGTCAATTCCATAATCTAAATAAAACTACTAAGCCCTATTGCAAAATCACCTGATATCTCGCCTGAGATCTCATGCCAAAATCTCATCTGTAATTTTGGTCCGGAAGCTGCTGGATCCTCTTATTTAATAAAAAATAAGATTTTTAATATTGGAAGTCGCCTAGAAGGAGGTGCTCCTACTCAGAAGAGTTAAAAAAACTAGGTTTCGAAGCATTTAAGATGTTTTTTCGATTTTTAAAAATTTCTCATCTGAGATCTGACCTTAGATGTCACCTGAGATCTAAAGTGAGATTTTAGATGAGATATTTTTAAAAATCGAAAAAAAGTCTAAAATGCTTTGAAACCTAGTTTTTTGAACTTATTTGGGGAAGGCTCCTCCTTATAGGCGACTACCAATATTAAAAAACTCATTTTTGAATAAATAAGAGGATCCGACAGCTTCCGGACCAAAATAACAGATGAGATTTTGGCATGAGATCTCAGTATTTATTTGTTTTTGTTCCTTTTTGCGTGTAACCGGCCTAATCTTCAGTCACGACAGTGGCAGCACTTCCATCTGTCCAGCAGCTACGGCTATGCTGGAGCCAGAATGGCAGTACGACACTGCAAAGTACGACAGTCCCGCCATCTACGACATGTTGTACGACACTTATGATGGTTTATGTCGCGTCGTTGCGGTCTATAGTTTTGGACTTATTGAACGACGACAGCGCCACTGTGTGGTCTCTCTTAAATAGATGTGTTCTTATCTAAATAGTTCTTAATTCTGTTACTATAAGGTTAAATAAGATTTATATTTATAGAGCCAATTATATCATTCTGTGCGTTAAAAGTATAAGCTAATGTATTCTAGCGAATTAATAATTTTAAGATTTTCCGTAAAAGCCATGGAGTTATGCTAGCAAATTGTGTAAGGAGTGAAGTTGCCTTAGATTACTAATAGTGTTATCCTATAATTATATTTATGTAGTTTATGAGTCGAGACGTTTGTCCAATTTTAATATTGAAGTTTACACTCCATATTTAGTTAGTACTGTAACGGTTTAACTTTCCCCAAGAGACTGGATAGTCAGTCGGTTCCAGGATCAGGATAGGGGAAAGGAGCAAAAAAGATACTGTTTTTATATTCTCAACAATAACAAAATATATTTCTTAATTAAAGAATAGCAATTTGGAATCAGTTGTTAAATCCCGGCTGAAACAGAAATCAATTATGCGTCTTGTTAAAAATACTTCGCCTTTACAAATAGAATTTTTTAAACTAACGCAGTTGACAATTTACAAGAATATATACGCGATTTTGTTACAAGAATGATTCGGTGTTCGCGGCTGCGGTGTATCGGTTCGGTGGCGGTATGACGGGTCGGTGGCGGATTTTGAGGTTAGGAATTCATTCGGTACGGTGGAGTCGTGTGCGCACGGCTACGCCTATCCGAATGTGTCGTGTAACAACGATCTCGAACGATCTGTGTGCGCACAGTAACGGCCGGGATAGTGTCACGGTGTTTTAAGGTTATCCCTCGAATTTGTGGAGTCGTGAGCGCACGGCTTCACATCTTCGTCGCTCGTCTCGTTCCTCTCTTTATCCTGTGTGCGCACAGAGACAAAGCGAGTCGTGAGATGTCGGCGTAAGGCTGGCTTTGTTGGTTAGGAATTTACCTTTGTTTCACCAGGACGTGAGCGCACGACCGGGCGAATCGCCGGCGGAACTATTGTTACTTCCTTAACCCTGTGGGCTCACAGTGGCAGAAGATGGCAGCAATGTGTCGGAATGTAGGTTAGGATTTTACGGTAGCACCGGGTGTCGCCTACGTGTGCTCACATAGACGAGGCTTGATGTCGCTCGGGTGTTCCGGGTTGCCTCGTGTGCTCACTATGGCAATTTGGAGTTTTGGGTTTCGGAGTTTCGGGTTTCGGTTCGTCTATCAAATCGTCACGTGGGCTCACGAGACGATTTCGTCGGCGTAGGTCTATCTCTCGCTGTTCCTTGTAGTAACGTGTGCGCACGATACTACCCGGAGTAGAGCTCGAGTATAGGTGCGTTCATGGCGCACCGCGTGCGCTGCTCCCGCCGCCTGGCGCGTCATCGCTGAGCCGCTCGCCGGCTGCCGCGCTCCGTGCTCGTGTGGACTCACCCTGCGAATGTTCCGCGCGCGCGCTAATTCTGCGTCGTGCGGATTCGCCTTTCGGTCGTTGCGCGCGCTCGCTGGCTGCGCATGCCGCGTCTATTGCGGCCGCCTTCACACGTATTTACATGTGCGAGACTCGTGTCTTCTCAAGTCGTCGGTACCAGGCGGAGCAGTCGCTTAACGCCATTGTACCGCACGACGTATTTATTTACGCCGATTGGCACAACGACGCTATGCCCATCCGGTAGCCGCACCGAGCGACGCGGGAGGCTGGCCGTCTAGTCGCGTGTTGAATACGTCTTAAACTCTACAAATTCGCTTATTTTCGCCATAATATAAATTAAAACTAAAATATAATATCCTAATTTTATTCTATAAACGAAATTTCTACCTTCTTCGTCTTCTTCGGAGCTACTCCCGATTCCTTCGTCGGTAGTGCGCCATCGTAGTCGTTGTGCCTGGTGACTGGGCTCATAAATATTCGAGCATGAACGGACCCTAGGATATTCATGCCGATGATCCAGTGTGGTCGTTGTTCTGCCACTTCTGCCCAAGGACTTGTCACCACGAAGCCCTTTATTTTTGTTTGGACTAGTAGAGTCTTTTGGATGTTGCTGCTGGTATGGCTGGCGAAACGAAGCTCGATTGCTGACTCTGTTGTTATTGCTTCGGCCCCATGTTCCAGACAATATTCCGCGGATTCTGGGCTCAGGGTGGAGATTCGGGCTCCGGTGTCGATGATGACGAGAAATTCTTGTCCGTATACCGATATCTCTACCGACATCGGTGTGGTTCTCACGAGGGCGCTTCTCACTAGCCGGTTGTACATCCTTCTTGGCGCTGCTTTGACGACTGACTGTAGTTTTCCGTCGTTGGCGCATTTATAGCTCCTGTTCTGCGTCGGTGAAGGGATTGAGGTCTTTCACGTGTATATGTTTCACGTAGCGCCCTCTGTCGTCCTGCAGATCAAATATAACCGGCGAAACCTGTCTCTTGACCGTAAGCGGCTTTGAGTATTTTTGAGCTAGCTTGGTATTTCGTGCGTCGGCCTTACTCGACAAAGTTACCAATTTCCTGACTACTTTGTCGCCGATATTCGGTTTCCATTCCCGTCGCCGGAGGTTATAATGCTTCTGTTATTTTTCTAATTGACGAGCCATTTGCGCCTTCGCTAATTCAATGGCATCCTTTATGTGCTGAATTCTACTGGACAGTGGTGTAGTATGCTGCGATCCCACTTTATGGTGAACGCTACCTGGCGTTCTAAACTCTCTTTCTGTGTTTAAATATGCCGGAGTGTAGCCGGTGGCTGTGCTGCTAGCGGCATTGTAGGCAAACTCTAGCTCGCGCAAATTTTCATCCCATTTCTTCTGATGTTTGCCTACATATTGGGCGATCATTGTTTTTACCACCCTGTTGGTCCGTTCTAACGGGTTGCATTGCGGACAATACGGCGGGGTTTTTCGGTGATTTACCCCGTTTTCTTTCAGGAATTCTTCAAATTCTCTGCTGACAAATTGTCGACCACTATCGCTGACTAGCGTGTTGGGACAACCATGGCAGAGGAAAACTTTTTCCTTTACGTGACGGATTATGGCCCTGCTATCGGCTTTCTTAAGTGCTGCTAGCTCCACCCACTTGGTAAATCTGTCCTGTATTACTAGTAGCCATATGTTTCCTTTGTTGGACCGTGGTTGAGGTCGACAAGATCAATCGAGACCATCTCCCAAGGCTGTTCGACGGTGGTCGCGTGCATGGTACTCGCTTTTGTCTGTTGTTGGGCTTTGTAATTTTGGCAATTTATGCAGCTACGCACGTACCTGGCTCCATCTTGTAACATACCTGGCCAGTATTATCTCCGGGTCAGTCGCTGTAGTGTTTTGACCACTCCCAAATGCCCTGCGGCCAGATCGTCATGGCATTCTCTTAAAAATTCGGTTCGTTTTTCGGTGGGTGTGCAGATTTTCCAGTCTTCGGTCGCGTCTGTGTCGCTAAAATCCAACATGTGTAGGATATGGCGGTATAATGCTCCATTCTTGATGCAGTACTCCGGATAGGTTTTTGGATCCTGCCGGACAGCAGTCAATTTTTTTGTGTACCATGTGCATTTCGTTTTATATCGATGTTGCATACAGCTACTGGTTGTCTGGATAGAGCATCTGCGACGATGTTATCCTTACCTCTTCGGTATTTGATCTCGTTATCCCACTGTGCTAATTCCATCGCCCATCGTGCTAATTTACCGGACGGATTGTCAAAATTCTCGAGTCATTTAAGAGACTGGTGGTCTGTCAGGACGACAAAATGATAGCCCTCGAGATACTCTCGGAACTTCCAAATTCCCCATTTTATGGCGAGACATTCTTTTTCTGTTGCTGAGTAGTTCCGTTCGGCCTGGTTTAATGATCGGCTGGCATAGGCGATCACTCGTTCTTTTCCCTCCTCTTCTTGAGTTAGGACTGCCCCTAATCTTTCGTTGCTGGCATCGGTTTGTAACACAAATGTCTTGGCGAAATCTGGGCACGCTAGGACTGGGGCTTGCACTAGGTCTTCTTTGAGCCTTTCTTCTTGTTGGTCGGGACCCCACTCCCATTTCACTTTCTTCTTTAATAGCCTGTTAAGAGGGGCCGTTTTCTTTGCTACTTGCGGAATAAACCTCCTGTACCAGGATATTAATCCTAAAAACCGGCGTACATCTTCGAGGTTCGTTGGCGGTTGCAGATCGGTGATTGCCCTTACTTTTTCTGGGTCCGTGTGTAGCCCCTCCTCGTCGACGACATGACCTAGGCATTTCAGCTGTTTTCTGCAAAAGTGGCTTTTCTCCCAAATTAATATTTTAATGTAAAACGTAAATCCGTAATGTTTTATGGCAAATAATTTGTTTTTTAGGTGTAAAAAATCGATTTTGGGCTGTAAACTCGAGTTCTAAACATTTTCATGATTTGATGTTAATAGGAAAAAGTTGTATTTTTCAATGTATATGATTCAATATATATGATAAGTCTATGGTAAGTCTAACATTATCAACAAGTCGCTCTACCTGTTTAACATCTTTTTAATGTGTTTTCTCACTCGATTGAGTGATTATTCGCAGCGAGAAGGATCCTCTAACCGGCTCGCACGCTAGCGCTAAAAAAAACCACGGCTTCTCGTGTGTTTTACGAGCCTGGAGGATTTTTTTCGCAAGCTGGCGATAACATAACCTCATCTCAACCACTGAACGACTGCTGACGGCGAAGATACTTATGGCTGTTCCATCAGGAGGACATAACATCAGTGTTCAACATCGCTAAAAAGGAAAAAAGGAAAATCACGTTTCTGTGATCATCAGCTCCAAATTCCACCGAACCGAGGTCTTCTTCAGAAATGTTTTGAGGTTAGAAACATATAGCTCTATCTCTCTCTAAAGAGCGCGAGATCAGTTGTCACCGTCGCTGCGCGTCTAGTACCAATTTTCGCTACCAGAGTGCAACACCATCGACTCTGGAAAAACGTTGGTACCTATGACTGATCGGCCATGGTAATTTTGGTGCGTGTCTCAGGAATCTGCTAGAGCGGGAGTTTTGAAAATTGAAAAAGGAAGGAAGGTTTCTTTCTTTTCTCTCGAAAATTTTGATAAGCATTACAAGCTGAAAAAACACATACGTCCTCACATGCCAAAATGGCGCCGGGCCGAAACAAGCCTCCTGACAAGTGTCGCAGTAATTTTGCATGTTGCAAACAAAAACCTGCAACAACAGCAGTGTGCGTGATCTGTGATGAGGCATATCACCTTAGCTGCCTTAAGAACAAGAATGAAAACTTTAAATTCATTGGTAATAACCAATAAACTAAAAACCCTTTAAATTCATTGGTAATAACTTATAGTATGCTCTGAACACAGTGATCGGAACATAACCTCAAAAATTGATGAGGATGTCTTGAGTGAGTCGGCATCACTTTTAATTGCACAGATTAAACTAAAAAAATCAGAAGATGTGAGGAGATGTTAAGGAGATTAGTTAGTGAATTAACTGAGAAAAATGACCTCCTAAAAGAAAAATTACAAAACACCAGAAGTAAAACTGACAACAATGTCCTTACATACTCAGATGCCATGAAGTACTCTAGACCAATCCATAAAAAAATTCCTAAAATATCCGTAAGAAAAAACAACAACAGTAATATAGATGTTATGAAGTCAGTTATTGAATGTCTAACAGCTGAAAAAAACATCCAAACAAAGAACATCTACGTAAATAAAAATGAAGATGTCATTATAAGCTGTCTTAATGAGAATAGTGCGGTATTGACAGAGACAGTACTAAAGGAAAAACTAGAGGACAAATGTGATGTCATGAAAAATGAACTCAACAACCCGAAAATAAAGATAGTAGGTATAGATAATCACGCAAATATGGACATCAAGGATATTGAAAAGGACATAAACGAAAGGAACTTCAGTTATTTTAAAAAGGGAGGACAAGTCCTACACATGTATAAGAATAATTATAATAGCTTGAGTACGGTCATAATGGAAGTCCCAGCTGACATCTACAAGCATATAAGAGAAAATAATAACAAAGTTTTTGTTGGATATCAGCAATGCAAAGCCTAGGATTTGGTTAACGTTTGCCCGTGTTTCAAGTGCGGTAGATTTGGACACAGTGCCAGGAAATGCCAAAATGAGTTTCTGTGTTTAAAATGTTCCGGGAAGCATAATACGTGTAATTGTGATAAAGATTATGCTAAGTGCATTAACTGTCATTATAGTAACACAAAATACAAGTCAAAGTTAGACACAAAACATCATACTTATGACTCTAACTTGTGCAGCATCTTGAAAAAGAAAATTGACAGATATATTGACTCTATTGATTACCCGATAAAACCTACTCTACCTGAAACTGAATCGATCTATCACAGCATAGAATTGGCAAACAGGCGTAAATTATCCACAGAGGCTAATAATGTCGTAGATAGCGAACAACAGGAAAATGACACTCCACGCAACAAAACAAAGCCAGAAACTGAACACAACAGAAGACCAATCACAAGACGTGATCCACAAATTCCACTGAACCATCTAAAACCGCAATCCTCTGCATTGTCACCAGCCAACAAGAGTGATAAAAACAAGATCAAGAAATAGGTAAAAATGGATATTTTTGATTATTTGGATAGGTTTCAAAATGAATCGATGCAAAAAGAACGGACATGTGGTAATATTGAAAATTTTAACAAAGCTATAAACAATAAGAAGGACTTTATCATGCATGTAAACATTCGTAGTATGAATGCAAATTTTGATAAGCTGAAAATTTTAATAGAAAGTTTAGCTATCAAACCAGCGATTGTGATATGTTCAGAAGCTTTTGATCAAGTTAATTATAATTTCTATCAACTGAATGGTTCAGATTATGAATAAAACTTATTATAACGAAAGTAGGATAAACAGGAATGATGGAGTCTTTGTTTTTATCAATAGCAATCTAGTCCAAAATACCAAAGTCATTGAAGCAGGGAGAATTAAAATAATAAATACTAGAATAACCTTAAATGATAAAAGCGGTCTTGAAATATCAGCCATGTATAGGTCACATGGGATACCGAAAATAGAATTTATACTAGATCTTAATAAGTACTTAATTTATAAAAAAAATGTAAAGAATCACTTAGTCATAGGTGATTTTAATATTGACCTGCTAGACTATGATCATTATAGCCAAGATTTTCTATGTAACTTCCTTGATAAGGGATTTATTCAGGGTTTTGTTGGTATTACAAAGCCAGCTATCGGTAGAGCTAAAGGATCATGTATCGACAACATTTTCATTAAATCTCACAATATTAACACAGCCACATACAAGCTTAAGCATGATCTAACGGATCATTACCCGATTATCATAGCTGTAAATAAGCTAAAGACAGTAACTAAAGAACCGTATGTTTTCTATAAGATCATGTGAAACCAAAGAATTTTTGTATAATTTGTGGCAACTAGATGTGCAGAATAAACAGCTTAAAATACAGTATAAAACCTACTCTAAAATCTTGGATAAGGTAATTACCGATGCCAAAATGAAATATGAATTGAATCTAGTGCAGAATAATTACAACAACCCAAAAAAACTATGGGAAATAATAAATACAAAAATCGGTAAAGTTAAAAAATCTAATGATGCCATAAATTATATAAAGGTTAATGATAGGAAAATTACAGACAAAGTCGAAATAGCTCAAAACATGAATACTTTCTTCTGCGAAATTGGGAGAAAATTAAGTGCAAATATCGTGAAACCTGTCAACGCAGAACTTAGGCTACCTGACATGAATCCTATGTCGATTTTCTTAAAGCCAACCAGTATGGCTGAAATAATAAGTATAATCAATACGCTAAAACTGAAAAATGGGGGATTTGATAAGATAAATGCCAAGACTTTAAAATTGCTATGTAATCATATAGCAGGTCCTCTGACCCATATTTTCAATAAGTGTATTGAAAAAGCGGTATAGCCTGATGCTCTAAAGAGTGCTGAAGTAGTGCCGATTTATAAATCAGGCGAAAAACATAAGATCATGAATTATCGACCTATCTCTCTTATATCTAATGTTGCAAAAATTCTTGAGCGAATTATGTATAATAGAATAAATGATTTTGTAGAAAAGAGTAATATAATTTCTAAGCAACAATTTGGTTTTATGAGAGGGATTGGTACGAAGGATGCTCTGAACTACCTAACCAATGTATTATATAATAATATCGATAAGAGTAAGCCTACGATAATAACCTTTCTTGACCTGGCGAAGGCTTTTGATACTGTTGACCACAGTATACTACTGGCCAAATTATATCGTATTGGAATCAGGGGTCAAGCGTTGGATCTCCTTTCCAGCTATCTAAATGATAGATATCAAGTAGTCAAAATAGACGGTAATGAAAGTGATAGAACTTTAGTTAACACAGGAGTCCCGCAAGGAACGATATTAGGACCGCTACTATTTATTCTGTATATTAATGATGTCTTAAAGGAGATTCTCCCCGAGTCCATAATTTCTTATGCAGATCATACTGCTATTATAGCTACAGGTAAAGACTGGATAGAAGCTCAAGTAAATATGAACAATTTCTTAAGTGTAATTGCCGAGTGGCTGGCAGTAAACAAGTTGTCCTTAAATGTAGGAAAAACAGTGTGCATGACTTTTGGAAATAATATTGGAATCGTACCAGCTCAGATAAATGTTAAAATTCTTGATAAAAGTATAACTAGGGTGGAGAACTTTAAATATTTAGGAGTTGTCTTTGATAGTAATCTAAAGTGGGATAACCACATGCAATATATAGTTGGAAAAACTAAATACCTAGTCTATATTTTTTATAAAATCTCTAAATCAATGCCCATAGAGACTCTCAGAATGATTTACTATGCATTTTTTCATAGTATTATAACTTATGGCATCATTGCTTGGGGCGGTGCATATAGGAATAGCCGAGACCAAGTTCAAAAATTACAAAACAAAATTTTAAAAATCATCAATAAAAATAACTTTTTGTTACAAGACAATCCATTAAATATAGGTCAACTGTTTGCTTTCGAAGCTCTTAAACTACACTACTATGATCTCAAAGAAAAATTCTTAGCATCAGATAGTGTTACTAGGAATAGAAGTATTATTATACCAAAAACAAATAAGAGAATCAGCAATAAGAACAGCTATATGAAAGCAATTAATGTATATAATGAGCTTCCTAATCGACTAAAAGTATTAAATATAAATAAATACCCTCAAAAGAAAATCATAAAAGACTGGATACGATACAACTGTTAGAAAAATAATAATAGAAAAAAATTGTTTCTGTATGCAATACACAAATTTGTTATTAGAAGCTATGCCAAATGTATATATCTTAGTTTTAAGTTTTAATTTTAAGTTTTGTTTATATCTTTCTTTTCCTTTGTAACCAGACTGCGAACAGGTAATTTTATTTACCTCTGCAGGTTTCCAGGTATGAAATACATACCTTGTAAATTTCTTCTGGTAATAATAAATAAATAAATGATCTATAATTTTTCCATTTAACTTTTTTTTGTAGAATGCTTAGAATTCGACTTATAGCTAAAAAACCGTTTTTAGCGATTTTTGGAGGTGACCGCATTCTGCGTATACGTGCAGGATCAAGCCCAAAATAAATCTGCCAGCTTAGTATTACAAGGGGAGTTCGCACACAATTTTTTGCCCGATTGATTAAAGTATTTCCGAGATAATCGCTTCACAGGAAAATCTTTTATTAAAAAAACGCTTAAAAATCGAACAAATTGTGCCCGCATTTCAAAACGACGTAGAGGATCGGGATAAAAAAATAGTTTTTTAGCTTTTACAAAAGGAGACTTCTCCTAAAATTTCAGCCCGATCGGTCGAAAATTTCGTGAGATATCGCATCTCACACATTTTTCACACACGAAACTATAAGGCACTTCCGTGTCTCGGTCGTGCCTAAAAACTAAACTTTTCACACTTACTTTTATGAAATACTTGTACAATGACTATATATGTTCAATATACTATATTCTAAGCCATCACTGAGCATATGTATCTATATATACGTATATTTGACAATATACGCATAGTTTTACTAATTTTTATACGAAGTGACCTTATATTACACTTCATACTTTCTTGATCGAACTTTTTGCACTTAAACTCACTATATATTTTGAATATACTATATTCTACACTACGCCTAGCCTAATTTTTTTTGAAAGCCTTATATTACATGTCATGCTCGATTGAATCAACTTTTTTCACTCAAACTCACTATATACATTGAATATACTGTATTTTACACTACACCTAGCCTAAATTATTTAAAAAAATCCTTATATTACATGTCATACTTGCTTGAATCAACTTTTTTCACTCAATCTCACTAAATATATACATATATATATATATATATATATATGTAGACGACGGGACCGAGAATCGATCCGGCGCTCCCGAGATCTCTAGGCGTGCGTGCTGCCACTTAAGCCAACGCTGCCCTATTTCGTCACTCTCTATCCTTCCTCGATTACCAGCGTGGCGAGGGACGTTATTCCTCGTTACAACCCCCCGCTAAAGTAGTATTATCGTCCCAATTTCGACTCTACCAATCCACCGCAGGATCGCCGGAAATGCAGAAACTCTTCTTTGCCGACTAGCTCTTGCACGATGTCTCCAGCCTCGTATATCCCCGCAGCTTTCGCACTCGTCTTCTTGACCGCATGTCGTAATCCGCAGTGACCCGGGCTGCCGCCGCTGCAGCTTATCTGCTCGATCTCTCTTCCCGTCTGGGAGAGTCAGTTTTGTAGGTGGGGGTTTCTTCCTCGTCTCATCCTCCTTCGTGGAACTCCTGGAGAACCGTGGAAATCTTCCTTATCCACGCCTGTGGGTAATTCAATTGGTCGCCATGTAATGGGGTGTAAATTCGATCAACGAATAACTCGTTAAACGACTGGATCGCGTTCCTTCGATGCGGCGGAGGACTCCTTTCCGCCCGCGAAACACCCTCGATGCATGTAGCTGTTTCAGCTTCTTCTGTTTTGCTTGGTCTACGCGCCGCCTGGTGCGCGCTTAGCTGCTCAACTACGTTAAATAAGTACTAATAAATAACGCCCACGGAGGCGGCGGTATTCGCAAGAAGGAACAGGAATCGGAAGTAAGCGAGGGAGATTTAGAAATGACGACAAATCACGTAAAATAATAAGACTGGGGTTATATTTGCTAGTCGCGAAATAAGCGTGAATTTACAATGATAAAACAGTAATATGCGAGTCGCTGCGACGCCAGAATAATCGCGCTCGCACGCGTATATCGTCGTGAAGGTCGTGCGCGCCGGATCACCCTCGCATGGGTGATACACACTCGCACATACACTCTCTCCCATGCTCTGCGCGTCACACAAACCTTCTCTCTCTCTCGTCGACGACGTTCCTAATCCTGGACAGGCTGCGAGACTTGGCCACTGCGCTGGACTGCTAGGCAGGAGAATCAGGATTACCCGGATTCCGCGTCGCACTCACACACAAGGTACAATTCGATCCGCTAGACATAGCACAGCACACGATACCACGAAAGTTTTTGAATTGTACGAGCGAAGTCTCGTGTTTACCTTCCGCGGCGCAGCGGTACTCATACCGCTACGAGTTGGCTGTGGTGCTTAACTCGTTACAACTTTCTCGTAGAATCGATCTATCGACCAGATGGCGATTCTACCCCCGTACGTCTGCGACGAACCGTTGTATCGTGCGTCGCGACAATGGATCTGGGAATGCTGGAATAATAAAAGAAAAAGAACGTACGGAGTATAAAACAGCATTTATCGGACGTCGAAATCGCACTAAAAAGCACCGACATTTTAATCTGTCAATTCCCCGGCGTTCTTGTATATCGGAAGGACAGGACTCATGCAAGAGGAGGAGGTTCGCGCTGGCGCCGCTCCTCAGTCAGCTGTCTCTCGCGGTCCTTCCGTTTGCGGTGCTCAGCGACTTTACGTCGCGCTTCTTCTGCGGCGTAGAACGCCGCTCGTCCCTCCTCGAACAGGCGCGCCCATTTGCCGGCGCACCGGCGGAAGGCGTCGCCGTGCTTGCGCACCGACTGCGTATAGAGCCGGCGTATATCTAACGAGGCTTCTAGCGCCTCCACCAACATAGGGCGATGTTGGTTCCACGCCGCTTCGGCTGCATCTTCGTTCGAAGGCTCCTCCGTTGCCTTCGAGCCAGCTGGTGGCGCTCGTCTCTCCGCGGTGTTGGTTTTGCTGTGGATGGTGGCTCGCGCTCCAAGCGGGTTGCAATAGGTCGCTGGTTTTGGCGCACGCGGGCGGTGCAGACCCGTTGCGGTCGTTTCGCGCACGCCAGCAACCAGCGCAGGTGGCTCTTGGCGGCGTACCACCAACGCCCCTTCTTCTTCCTTTTCTGTCTCCGGGGCGAGGTAAGCCTCCACCTCGACATCGGGAGGGAAGACGCTCCAAGGGTCTGCTCCCTTGCCTACCTCCCGGATGACCACGTGAGGCCGCTCTTCTTTGAGAGTTAACGCGGCCATCACGCGCTCGAAAGCTGCTTGCAGCTAATCGGGACTCCTACCTAAGCATATAAAATTTCTATCTTAGGTCCGCAGCTCTTTGAGCGCTCGTTTTTCGCGGTGACGTCGACGGGTTAGTAATCGCCGTTGCATGACCGCAGTTGCGCGAACCCTTCCGGCGAACAGGCCTCCTCTTCTTCGGTGTCGACTTCCACTCTAGGAGTCTCTGGCGTAGGTCTCACACGCCTAGCCGTGTACACCTTTTTTACTTACGGAGGTTGAGCGCCGTCATCTTCTTCGCTCTTCTGCGACTCTTCGTCCGTCGCTGGCGCATAAAACGGCTTCAACTGCGCAGCTGGCGCAAGATCGATTTGCTCTCCCATTTCATCGACCAGTCGATACGTATTGGTGCCGCGTATCTCCACTATTGGATGGAGCCAAATATATGGTGGCGCTAATTTCGCGGAGCGCTGCCCCACTCCGGAAGACAGCACGTGACGTGAGACAGCACTTCTGACGATCTTGCGCGCTCTGCGTCCTTTGCGACGCTTGCTCGCGCAGCTGGGATAAGTCCCACATTCGATCGTGCCATGAATCGATACTCAGCGACGTCGGTGTACATACCGGGCTAGTAAATAGTACATTGCGACGCGCGCACAAGTTTTCCCACGCCCCTGGTGACCGGCTGATTTTCCATGCTGTATCATCATTCATAGACGCTGGCAATTTATCATCCGGGCAGAAGTAGTAGATCTGCCCGCCGTACATTTTATACAGCGGATCTTTGTTCGGATGCAGCTGTATCTCACGGACCTTTTCGCAGTACCATTCGTCCTGAGTTTAGAATGCCTCGACTGGTAGTGCGTCTTCTTCGTACATACGTGACAATGCGTCGGGTACGGCATTTAGCAGGCCTTTTCTATGCTCCCCAGTGTAGACGTGGCCCCGCATTTCTAGTGCCCATCTTGCTAGGCGTCCGGTGGGATTATGCAAGTTGCATAGCCACCGCAAACTACAGTGGTCTGTGAAGACCTGAAATTGATATGCCTCAATATAAGGTCTGAACTTCCGTATAGCCCAGATGACAGCGAGACATTCTCTTTCCGTGACACTGTAAATTCTCTCGGCTTTCAACATCGTGCGGCTCGCGAATTCTAAAACCCGCTCTTCTACGTTGATCATTTGGAAAAGCAGCGCGCCGAGCCCGGTGTCACTGGCGTCCGTCTGCAACACGCACTGTGATTCGAAATCTAGGCGATGAAGAATAGGTGAAGACGCTATCAGCGCTTTCACTTGTTGGACAGCGTCTTGCTGTTCCGTCCCCCACTCGTATTTTCTGCCTTTCTTCGTCAGGCGTTGGAGCGGTTCGGCGACGATCGCAAATTCTTGCGAGAATTTGCGATACCACGACGCCATTCTCAGGAAACGTCTCAGCTGTTTCAGGTTTTCGGCGCTGGATACGCCACAATAGGCGCTATCTTCTCTGGATCTGGCCGAAAAACATCGTGATTAACCAGGACGCCGAGGTACTTCACCTCTTCTTGGCAAAAGACACTTTTGTCCCGGTTAATCGTCAATCGAGCCGCGGTCACTCGATGGGGCACTTTCTCTAAGTACTCGAGATGCTCTTCAAACGTCTCTGTCGCGATGATGATATCATCGAGATATGAGTGCCCGTATAGCACACTGTTTTCTGAATTCCTTTACTGATGGAGCTAACGAATATGTTGTACATAAGCGGACTTAGCACGTCTCCTTGCGGTACGCCTTTGTGTACAGACCTCGGAACATTTTCATTTATTTCTGAGAATACGAATCTTTCTTGCATTAAAAACTTTATGAATAAGACAAAATTTCGAGGACAACCTATTTCGATGAGTTTGTTTATAAGTATGTCGATGTCGACGTTGTCGAAAGCTCCCTGGACGTCCAAAAAAGCGGCAAGTATTTGCTTTTTCTCAAAAAACGCTTCTTCGATTTTTAAGGAAAGATTTGCAAGGTTGTCCGAGCCCGATCTTCCTTTTCGAAAACCCTGTTGACTTGGGAGGATGAGGTTGTTGTGTTCGACCCATCACTGCATCCTATTTTTTATCAATGTTTCGAAAAGCTTGCAGGTGCAAGAGGTCAAGGAGATGGGGCGTAAGGAATCACTATTAGTTTTGGCAATAAAGTGAATAAAAGAGCACTTCCAGTCATTAGGATATGAATTTTCCTTGTACATGCTATTGAAAATGTCTAGGAGTAGGAATTTGTATTTGTTCGGGAGTTTCTGCAGACAATTGAAATCAGTGCCGTCCAGACCTGGCGAGGACTTTGCATTTTTGGAGTCTAGGGCTATATTAAATTCAAGAAAATCGAAAGGCGCGGATATAAATTCGTTTTCTTGGCATTCAGAATTTAGCGAGGGGTTAGTTTCTACCCACGGAGGACTAATTTTGTCCAATGTAGCTTCGACTTTTTTGTGATGTTGGAGGTTTTCCCTGACGTTTTGAAAGGACGTGGCTGTCCATTTGTCCTTTAGTATCTTACACATGCTCCATGAGTAATTTGGATCAGTGTGGATATTTATTTTTTCTGCAAGTTTTATAAGGCATGTTTTTTTCTTTAGCTTACAAGTTAATTAGATCAGATAGTTCATACGAGGATTCCCATTTTTTGCAGGTCTTGCGTCTTAGTCTGAGGGCTTTGGCACATTCTAGTTTCTAATAACGGAGACTTTGATATCTATCGGGTAGTGATCCGAACCTCAGGTCTCGTCTTTGACTTCAAGATTTATTTTCTCCGCGATATTTAATGACGAGAGGACTAGGTCTATATTTGATTTTGTTCCGTTGTATGTATATACTCGAGTATATGTAGAATCATTGTCAATGTACAAGTCGAGTGATTCCATAGAATTTTGGAAGCGTTCGCCGTTCTTATCTGTATGTGTACAGTTCCAATTTGTATTGTGCGCGTTGAAGTGACCCAAAAGGATAGTCCCATTGTTTATGTTTACGTTATCGACAATGCAGTTCCACTGATCTTGTGTCAGCGTGAGACCTGGTGTGCGATAACAAATTATTATGTCTATGCCAGCGTCTATGAATGATGATACGGCATGGAAAATCGTAGTGCCAAAAGAAAAGCGAGCAGAGATCTTGCGAGAGTGTCACGACGAGCCATCAGCCGGTCACCAGGGGCGTGGGAAAACTTGTGCGCGCGTCGCAATGTACTATTTACTGGCCCGGTATATACACCGACGTCGCTGAGTATGTTCGACGATGCTTCGTTTGTCAGCAATGCAAAGTCGAGCAGCGCTCGCCAAGCGGCCTGATGGGAAAACAAGTGATTACGCTGCCATGGCAGATGGTAGAGGGAGATGTCATGGGGCCGAAACCAAAAATCGCTCAAGGAGATGAATATATTCTCATATTCGAAGACTTGTTCACCCGCTGGATAGAGTGCATTCCGATTATGCGGGCGAAGGCGAAAACAATCCTGCAGCATCTCCGAGAGCGAGTCTTCTTGCGGTACGGTGCGCCAGAGGTATTCCTGTCGGACAATGGCACAGAATTCAAAAATAAGGCCATTACATGATCAATACATCAGAGGACAAGGCATGCGACATGAGTTGACGCCACCTTACCAGCCCCAGGCGAACCCAGTGGAGAGGGTGAATCGCACCATAAACAACATGGTGCCCGCGCTCATCGAGGAGACCATAACAAATGTGACGAGCGATTGAGCAACATCGCCTTTGGGTATAGTACCGTACTCCATTCCTCGACAGGCGTGAGTCCGGCGATCCTGATGTACGGGACTCAACCGAGGAAGCCTTCTGCAGCGAGGCGCGAGTAGGACGCCGTCGCAGAAGAAGAATTCCAGAGATGCGCGATCGATGCATGGCACGATCGAATGTGGGACTTATCCCAGCTGCGCGAGCAAGCGTCGCAAAGGACGCAGAGCGCGCAAGATCGTCAGAAGTGCTGTCTCACGTCACGTGCTGTCTTCCGGAGTGGGGCAGCGCTCCGCGAAAATAGCGCCACCATATATTTGGCTCCACCCAATAGTGGAGATACGCGGCACCAATACGTATCGACTGGTCGATGAAATGGGAGAGCAAATCGATCTTGCGCCAGCTGCGCAGTTGAAGCCGTTTTATGCGCCAGCGACGGATGAAGAGTCGCAGAAGAGCGAAGAAGATGACGGCGCTCAACCTCCGTAAGTAAAAAAGGTGTACACGGCTAGGCGTGTGAGACCTACGCCAGAGACTCCTAGAGTGGAAGTCGACACCGAAGAAGAGGAGGCCTGTTCGCCGGAAGGGTTCGCGCAACTGCGGTCATGCAACGACGATTACTAACCCGTCGACGTCACCGCGAAAAACGAGCGCTCAAAGAGCTGCGGACCTAAGATAGAAATTTTATATGCTTAGGTAGGAGTCCCGATAAGCTGCAAGCAGCTTTCGAGCGCGTGATGGCCGCGTTAACTCTCAAAGAAGAGCGGCCTCACGTGGTCATCCGGGAGGTAGGCAAGGGAGCAGACCCTTGGAGCGTCTTCCCTCCCGATGTCGAGGTGGAGGCTTACCTCGCCCCGGAGACAGAAAAGGAAGAAGAAGGGGCGTTGGTGGTACGCCGCCAAGAGCCACCTGCGCTGGTTGCTGGCGTGCGCGAAACGACCGCAACGGGTCTGCACCGCCCGCGTGCGCCAAAACCAGCGACCTATTGCAACCCGCTTGGAGCGCGAGCCACCATCCACAGCAAAACCAACACCGCGGAGAGACGAGCGCCACCAGCTGGCTCGAAGGCAACGGAGGAGCCTTCGAACGAAGATGCAGCCGAAGCGGCGTGGAACCAACATCGCCCTATGTTGGTGGAGGCGCTAGAAGCCTCGTTAGATATGCGCCGGCTCTATACGTAGTCGGTGCGCAAGCACGGCGACGCCTTCCGCCGGTGCGCCGGCAAATGGGCGCGCCTGTTCGAGGAGGGACGAGCGGCGTTCTACGCCGCAGAAGACGCGCGACGTAAAGTCGCTGAGCACCGCAAACGGGAGGACCGCGAGAGACAGCCGACTGAGGAGCGGCGCCAGCACGAACCTCCTCCTCTTGCATGAGTCCTGTCCTTCCGATATACGAGAACGTCGGGGAATTGACAGATTAAAATGTCGGTGCTTTTTAGTGCGATTTCGACGTCTGATAAATGCTGTTTTATACTCCGTACGTTCTTTTTCTTTTATTATTCCAGCATTCCCAGATCCATTGTCGCGACGCACGATACAACGGTTCGTCGCAGACGTACGGGGGTAGAATCGCCATCTGGTCGATAGATCGATTCTACGGGAAGGTTGTAACGAGTTGAGCACCACAGCCAACTCGTAGCGGTATGAGTACCACTGCGCCGCGGTAGGTAAACACGAGACTTCGCTCGTACAATTCAAAAACTTTCGTGGTATCGTGTGCTGTGCTGTGTCCAGCGGATCGAATTGTACCTTGTGTGTGAGTGCGACGCGGAATCCGGGTAATCCTGATTCTCCTGCCTAGCAGTCCAGCGCAGTGGCCAAGTCTCGCAGCCTGACCAGGATTAGGAACGTCGTCGACGAGAGAGAGAAGGTTCGTGTGACGCGCAGAGCATGGGAGAGAGTGTATGTGCGAGTGTGTATCACCCATGCGAGGGTGATCCGGCGCGCACGACCTTCACGACGATATACGCGTGCGAGCGCGATTATTCTGGAATCGCAGCGACTCGCATATTACTGTTTTATCATTGTAAATTCACGCTTATTTCGCGACTAGCAAATATAACCCCAGTCTTATTATTTTACGTGATTTGTCGTCATTTCTAAATCTCCCTCGCTTACTTACGATTCCTGTTCCTTCCTGCGAATACTGCCGCCTCCGTAGGCGTTATTTATTAGTACTTATTTAATGTAGTTGAGCAGCTGAGCGCGCGCCACGCGGCGCGTAGACCAAGCAAAACAGAAGAAGCTGAAACAGCTACATGCAACGGAGGTGTTTCGCGGGCGGAAAGGAGTCCTCCACCGCATCGAAGGAACGCGATCCAGTCGTTTAACGAGTTATTCGTTGATCGAATTTACACCCCATTACATGGCGACCAACTTAATTACCCACAGGCGTAGATAAGGAAGATTTCCACGGTTCTCCAGGAGTTCCACGAAGGAGGAGGAGACGAGGAAGAAACCCCCACCTACAAAACTGACTCTCCCAGACGGGAAGAGAGATCGAGCAGATAAGCTGCAGCGGCGGCAGCCCGGGTCACTGCGGATTACGACATGCGGTTAAGAAGACGAGTGCGAAAGGTGCGGGGATATACGAGGTTGGAGACATCGTCGAAGAGCTAGTCGACAAAGAAGAGTTTCTGCATTCCCGGCGATCCTGCCGTGGATTGGTAGAGTCGAAATTGGGACGATAATCCGACTCTAGCGGGGGATTGTAACGAGGAATAACGTCCCTCGCCACGCCGGTAATCGAGGCAGGATAGAGAGTGACGAAATAGGGCGGCGTTGGCTCAAGTGGCAGCACGCACGCCTAGAGATCTCGAAAGCGCCGGATCGATTCTCGGTCCCGGCGACTACTTTTGTGATTTTCTCCTCTCACGTCAAGTCTGACCCCGTTACAATATATATATATATATATATATATATATATATATATATATATATATATATATATATATATATATATATATATATATATATATATATATATATATATATATATATATATATATATATATATATTTAGTGAGTTTGAGTGAAAAAAGTTGATTCAAGCTAGTATGACATGTAATATAAGGATTTTTTAAAAAAAATTAGGCTAGGTGTAGTGTAAAATATAGTATATTCAAAATCTATAGTGAGTTTAAGTGCAAAAAGTTCGATCAAGAAAGTATGAACTGTAATATAAGGTCACTTCGTATAAAAATTAGTAAAAGTATGCGTATATATATATATATACATTGTGATGAGTATGATAATATACAGTTACAGTGCAAGTATTTAATATAGTTAGAGTGAAAACACCTCATATTTTCTTAAGATTTAAGCTTATGCAGGGGGATAAAATATCAAATATACGTATATATATAGATACATATGCTCAGTGATGGCTTAGAATATAGAATATTGAACATATATAGTCATTGTACAAGTACTTCATAAAAGTAAGTGTGAAAAGTTTAGTTTTTAGGCACGACCGAAACACGGAAGTGCCTTATAGTTTCGTGTGTGAAAAATGTGTGAGATGCGATATCTCACGCAATTTTCGACCGATCGGGCTGAAATTTTAGGAGAAGTCTCCTTTTGTAAAAGCTAAAATACTATTTTTTTATCCTGATCCTCTACGTCGTTTTGAAATGCGGGCACAATTTGTTCGATTTTTAAGCTTTTTTTTAATAAAAAATTTTTCTGTGAAGCGATTATCTTGAAAGACTTTAATCAATCGGGCAAAAATTTGTGTGCGAACTCCCCTCGTAATACTAAGCTGGCAGATTTATTTTGGACTTGATCCTGCACGTATACGCAGAATGCGGTCACCTCCAAAAATCGCTAAAAACGGTTTTTTAGCTATAAGTCGAATTCTAAGCATTCTACAAAAAAAAGTTAAATGGAAAAATTATAGATCATTGTAAAGTACAACTTTTTCCCATTAACATCAAATCATGAAAATGTTTAGAACTCGAGTTTACAGCCCAAAATCGATTTTTTACACCTAAAAAACAAATCATTTGCCATAAAACATTACGGATTTACGTTTTACATTAAAATATTAAATTGGGAGAAAAGCCACTTTTGCATAAAACAGCTGAAATACCTAGGTCATATCGTCGACGAGGAGGGGCTACACACGGACCCAGAGAAAGTAAGGGCAATCACCGATCTGCAGCCGCCAACGTACCTCGAAGATTTACGCCGGTTTTTAGGATTAATATCCTGGTACAGGAGGTTTATTCCGCAAGTAGCAAAGAAAACGGCCCCTCTTAACAGGCTATTAAAGAAGAAAGTGAAATGGGAGTGGGGTCCCGACCAACAAGAAGCATTCGAAAGGCTCAAAGAAGTCCTAGTGCAAGCCCCAGTCCTAGCGTGCCCAGATTTCGCCAAGACATTTGTGTTACAAACCGATGCCAGCAACGAAAGATTAGGGGCAGTCCTAACTCAAGAAGAGGAGGGAAATGAACGAGTGATCGCCTATGCCAGCCGATCATTAAACCAGGCCGAACGGAACTACTCAGCAACAGAAAAAGAATGTCTCGCCATAAAATGGGGAATTAATAAAAAAAATGCCTTAATAAAAAAAAACAAAAAAAAAACAATGGCGCACTACCGACGAAGGAATCGGGAGTAGCTCCGAAGAAGACGAAGAAGGTAGAAATTTCGTTTATAGAATAAAATTAGGATATTATATTTTAGTTTTAATTTATATTATGGCGAAAATAAGCGAATTTGTAGAGTTTAAGACGTATTCAACAAGCGACTCGACGGCCGGCCTCCCGTGTCGCTCGGTGCGGCTACCGGATGGGCATAGCGTCGTTGTGCCAATCGGCGTAAAAAAATATGTCGTGCGGTACAATGGCGTTAAGCGAGTGCTCCGCCTGGTACCGACGACGGGAGAAGTTCGACATGTGGGCGAGGCCAGAATCACCGAAGTGAGTTTTTATTTAGATTTATTGTTCTCTTATCGTCGCGAGTGTTTGTTTTTTTTCTATGCGCGAAATATTGCTTCGCGTAATTTCGCGCTCCGAAGGGCACAAGAACGAAAGGCGAATCCGCACGGGGTGCGCCGTGAACGCACCTATACACATCCACGCCGCGCGCCTTTATAAGGCGGATCGCGCGGCGCAACAGGCAGTTCTACTCGAGCTCCACTCCGGGTAGTATCGTGCGCACACGTTACTACAAGAAACAGCGAGAAGTAGACCTACGCCGACGAAATCGTCTCGTGAGCCCACGTGACGATTTGGTAGACGAACCGAAACCCGAAACTCCGAAACCCGAAACTCCGAAACCCGAAACTCCGAATTGCCATAGTGAGCACACGAGGCAACCCGGAACACCCGAGCGACATCAAGCCTCGTCTACGCGGTAACGATGCCAGCGAAGGCGCACTGCCTTGCAGGGGGGCGTTAGGATGTGAGAATGAAACCGTAGTGTGTCTGACGATGAGTTGAAACTGTCCTCGTCAAAGTCGGAAAGCTCTCATACTTAGTTCTAGAGAGGTATGGGGGTTATCACCTCTAGAACGGTAGACTCACCTGCGATTGGAACAGGATCCAAAGCGCGCGGGTTTAACATACTATCATGGCTCAAAAAAATCAAAACCAAACCAAAAGGTACTTAAGGGTCGAAACCTGGAATGTACGCAGTCTATACAGAGCAGGTTCGTTTAAAGAACTCATAAAGGAAGCTGATAGGTACAATCTAGATTTGGTAGCAATACAGGAATCGTGGTGGCCAGATGGCGGAGTACTGGCATCGGGTAACTTCACGTACCTGTATGGGGCCGGGAGCGGGGGATCCCTAGGCACCGGATTTCTCGTAAGCAAAAGCATCATACATTCGGTTAAAAGTTTCAAATCCATCAATGATAGGTTCTCGTACATCATTATCGAAGGTGAATGGTATAGATATGTATTTATTAATGTACACTGTCCTACGGAGGACAAAGAAGAAGAAGCTAAGGATCGCTATTACGAAATTTTAGAGCAGGTAATTGGGCAGTTCGCGTCTTACGACACAAGAATAGTATTAGCCGATTTCAATGCTAAAATAGGTAGGGAGGAAATGTTTAGACCTACTGTAGGAAAGGAAAGCCTGCACGAAGCCAGCAATGATAACGGTATCAGGGTCATAAATTTTGCGGCGACAAAAGATCTTATAATCAAAACTACGTGATTTAAGCACGAGGACATACACAAAGCAACCTGGACATCGCCGTACGGGACCACATAGAACAAAATTGATCATTATCTCATTGAAAAAGACGTCATACTAACGTTCTCGTCTTAAGGGCTTATAGAGGGGCAGATCTCGGATCACTTCCAAGTAGTAGCCAAATTAAGAGCTAGATTAGTAGCGAATCAAAATAGTAAGCGAACAAACAAGGTAGAAAGCTTCGATATTGAAAAGCTACGAGATAGAACAGAGCGAATTAGGTACCAGATAGAAATTCAAAACAGGTTTCAGGCACTTGAAGAAGCAAACACATCGCCGGAGGGTAATGACGAACCGAATAGCGTATGGGGGAACATCGAAAAAACGGTAAAAGAGGCCGCGAACAAAGTACTGGTTAAAATGAAAAAGCCAAAAAGCAAACCATGGTTTGACCATGGAGTGCAAACTCTGGTTTAAAAGGCGCAAAGAGGCTAAATTAGATAGCTTACACAATAGAAGCGATAGGACCGTAGAAGAGTATTCTAACGTAAGGAAACAGGCGGGTGCGATCTACAGAAATAAGAAGCGGGAGTATCCAAAGAATCTTATTAGGAGAATAGAAACAAACAGTAAGGAAAATAACCCCCGCGAAATGTACAGAGGGATGAACGCCAACAGAAACGGTTTTAGGAGTAGAGCGCAATTGATGAAGGACGAAAACGGGGACCTCGTAACAAATGACAACGAATTACTGTGGCTGTGGAAAAATTATTTCGATAAATTATTAAACGTGCACGAAATAGCGAAGAATTAGGAGACGTAATTTACACTAATGAACTCCACGTGGAGAAACCGAGCTATGAAGGAGTGGAGGCCGCGATTAAAAAACTAAAAAACAATAAAGCAGCGGGAAATGACTCTATACCAGCTGAGTTACTCAAATATGGGGGTGTCGAGCTTACTTTTAAAATCTATAAACTGCCATCTGGAAAAATGAAACAATACCCGAAAATCGGAAGGAATCTATCATTATACCGTTTTTTAAAAATGGGGATAAGACAGGCTGCAATAACTATAGGGGTATCTTACTTTTAGCAACGTGCTACAAAGTTCTGTCAAACGAAATACAAGCTAGACTCATTCCGTTTGCGGAAGATATAGTAGGAGATTATCAGTGCGGATTTCGGCGCAACAGATCAACGAGCGATCAAATATTTACCGTAAGACATGTGACGGCAGGCCCAGCCCGGGGATAAGAGAACAGCAACAGATAACTTGCCTGGCGTAGGCAAGTTACCGACCGAGTGGCACTAGTAGCCAAATGTAAATAGTCTACCTATGCGCGGGTAGATGGCGTACGCGCATGTAACACGGAAAGAGGGAGCAACTCGGGTATATAAGGAGCCCCGGAGCCAGCAGCGGGCATTAATGATCTGGGTCTCAACTGAGTAACGTGCGAATGGTAGTACTCGCTGCTTGCTCCGGTCTCCACCATACCTAGTAGTCTATGAGCCCCAGGCTCTCGAAAAGTATGTATGCAGTCCACTCCATCTCCTGTAGACTGAGATCCAGTATCGCTTACAAAGAATTATCAAAGGAATAAATGAATAACTCTTAATAATATATAAATAATTTTGACCCTTTATTAGTACATCCACTCCCATCCCCCCATCAGTTGTGTCATCGGTGCAGGATGATAGTACCCTGTTCTTAGGTGGCGTATCTGGTCATAGATTCATGGTGAGATGGTAGTACCTCACACATCAGTCTAAGAGCTGCGTGGTTTACCTAAGTGTGCGGGGCGTGCGTAGTGGATAGACCCTACACACCTCCTTCAACACACGAGCAGCTCTCCTCTGGCGGGTCTCCCACTTCAGAGGATAGAGAAGGCTTTTATCCACTCAACAGATATTACCGGGTGGATCAAAGTTCATTATCGTTCTTCGGATGTGCTTGTCTCCTGATTTACTAACCTTGGGTCACGAATTCCTCGTGTTCGGGTTCTAACACTTCGCGGACCGTTTCAGACAGTCGTTAGAGAAAAAGTGGAAATTTTGCGAAACCATACACCAAGTATTTATAGATTTTAAAAAAGCGTACGATTCTATTAAGCAAAGCAAAATGTATCAAATTCTAGTACTTCTCGGTGTACCAAAAAAACTCGTGAAATTGATTCAAATATGTCTGAACAGAAGCACGGGAAAGGTCCGAGCAGGCGGTAATGTATCAGAACCCTTGACGATACGCGATGGTATAAAACAAGGGGATGGGCTCTCTACGGTGCTGTTCAACCTAACGTTAGAGTATGTCGTTAGAAAAATGCAGGTTAGCCAGCTGGGCGCAACGCTTAATGGAACAACGCAGATACTAGGCTACGCAAATGATTTGGATATACTGGGGGATTGTAGGGAAACGGTAACAAGAAACGCGGAAATCCTCATAAAAGCGGCATAGTATACAGGGTTAGAAGTGAGTAAATCCAAAACAAAGTACATGATTGTGGATAAACTAGGCATCTGTAGAGGGGAGGGAAATCTCAGAGTTGGGAATTTTACTTTTGAAAAGGTTAGCGAATTCAAGTATCTGGATACGACCATAAATGATAGAAACGAGATTCATGTCGGAATGGAATAAACAAGAGACTCCATTCGGGTAATGCTTGCTTCTACGCCGTCTATAATTTACTTAAGTCGAGGCTGTTGTCTAAAAACGTTAAAATAAGAATATACAGGACAATAATACTGCCGGTGGTTCTGTAGGAGTGCGAAAGGTGGGCTGTCACTAAGCAGGCGGACAACCGTTTTAGGGTATTTGAAAATAAAGTCTTGCGAAAAATATACGGGCCGAAGAAAGATGAGGAAACCGGGGAATGGAGGAGACTACACAATGATGAGTTACACAATCTGTACTCGTCACCAAATATTAACAGAATAATAAAATCACGCAGATTAGGATGGGCAGGGCACGTAGCGAGAATGGGAGACGACCGTACGGCAGCGCGTGTCACGAAGGGCAGGCTGATGGTAACGCGACCTCTAGGTAGACCTAGACGTAGATGGGAGGACAACGTAAAAGCGGATCTAGTAGAAATAGGACGGGTGGGTGTCCACTAGAGGGGTGCATCGTTGGTGGGGTTGACACAAGTAAGATAAAAAGAATGATTTTTCAATGATAATTTTTCATTTTTAATATCTGCTTTATTATTAATGATGTGTTTCACTAAATCTGAAAGACGTTATAAGTTTATTTGAAAATGTTATTAATTTTTATGAAATCAAACAATTCACATTAGGAACTGTCAACCGACGGGTTTATCAAGTATGTTGATAGTAGTGCATAATGCCGCTAGTAAATTAACAATGAGTAAGGAAAACAATTAAATTATAAACCGTATTAAAGAATAATTTGATACATTTATTCGAAATACGTAATTGCCATTTAACTATTTGATTTTATATAGTTTGTCACTTATATAAATAATTATTTAAATGAATTATATCATCATCATATTTAAAATAGAACCTTCCTTAAAAGGTAAAAGGTAGGCAAGTATAAACTGGTTTTTATTTACTATTAATTTTTAAGATTTCACGAATTTTTAAGAGTAATCAGTAATTATAATAAAAACTATCCTTTTGATGGATATATTACATTATACCTCACTAACTTAAAAGAGAATCATCAAACTGTTGTAAAAATAGTGAGTATTAGTTTTAGTTCAAAAGCAACCGTCAAATAAGATTTGTAAAATAAATAGATGTACAATCTAGAATCTATCTCCACAGCAATACCTACAACCAGTATCCACACATACCTCATAAAATACGGAGTAATAAGTGACCCCCAAAACCCTTGAGTAACGAGTTTCGACTAATTATGCTACAAATTCCCATGAAACTCTTGAAGACGAAGTTCATACAGTCCACCCTGGGATCCAGGTACCTCGGAGGCTATTGCCGTCGCGATATTCGTGTTCAGCGACCCCAAAACCCCCTGAGTAACGAGTTTTGACTAATTATGCTACAAATTCCCCTGAAACTCTTGAAGACGACGTTGATACTGTCCACCCTGGGCACCAGGTACCTCGGAAGCTGTTGCCGTCGCGATATTCGTGTTCAACGATCCCTAAAACCCCTGAGTAGCAAAGCTGGACCCATTTTAATAATTACTCTGCACCAAATGCGTCTATTTATTATATATACATTTTATTTCTAATTCGATTTGATTTTTTGCGCCACAGAAGTTTTGAGGATAAGAACGGAAGTAAGGAGAAAAAAATTGAAAAGAAAAACACAAGCAACAACAACACAACCTTTCACATAAAAGTTCTTTTAATATCTTTGAAAGTAACATTGATTCGCCTGATAAAACAACGTATTTCAATAAGATATGAATGTTTGAATATTTTGTAGAGGTTAGAAAACTCCATTTCAAAGAATATAAGGTTGCGGTGCGCCCGACAGTCCGTATAGTACTCAAGTACTTATACTTGCCATCGAGGGCGCTACCGCGCCCCTTAATATGAATTATTTATACCTAATTTTTTCCACACCTTCCATGAGGTGAATAGAAAGGCACGTTTTTTCTCTGTTTACAATAATGTTATGTTGTATTTCACTGGATTCAAAATTTTAAATATACATTAATTATCTTATAGAAATTTCCCTAGCGACAAAAATCACGTGATTTATTACACGATAAATCACTTAAATTCTTACGTGATTTATCAAGTGACTATTTGGCGTAATTTCTCACGTGATAAATCACTTTAGAAATCACTCATAAAATTGAAGTATTTGTTTAAATTAAAATAAATTATTTTGTTTTTACTAAACAACTATGAAAAATATATGCTTATTCAAACAAATTGACCGAAAAAAAGTGAAAAAAACTTTGCCCTAACCGAGACTCGAACCCTGGTCCTCAACTTCACAATCCATTATCTTACTCTCTTAGCTATTTTTACTTGTCCTAATAATGATGGCTTACAGATCATATATGAATCTTAGTAATATATCGTTTAAGTGTATAGACTATCTGCTGTTATTTGATAAAATAAGGAAAATAATTTTATTACTTAATAAAAGAAATTAATTTATAAAGTAAACATACATTTGTTTTTTGCTTAAATCCTTATAAATTAGAATGATTTTTCTATACCAAATAATATAATTTTAATATCAAATTTAGATAAAAAATATCAATCTTAACTTCAAAAATATTTTAGATCTTTTCAATTTTTATCTTAAAGTATGCGTGTTAACTGTACAAAGTTATAAATCTAACATATTTTTAGCTAAAAATAGCATAGAATTTCAAGATATGCAACAGCACAAATAGCTCAGGCAGTAAGATAATAGATTGTGAAGTTACGGACCATAATTGAATTCTCGGCTAGGACAGTTTTTTCATTTATTTGTGGTCACTTTGTTTGGATAACAAATATATTTTTTGTAATTGTTTAGTAAAAAGAAAATAATTTATTTCAATTAAAACAAATACTTCAATTTTATGAGTGATTTCTGACGTGAGAAATTACGCCAAACAGTCACGTGATAAATCACGTGAGAATTCAAGTGATCTATCACGTGATCGATCGTGTCATAAATCACTTGATTCTTCTAGCTAGAGTTGAATATTTTTACTTTGTATTTTATTCGTAAATATTTGATACTTTTAGCACTTTTATTTAAAATTAAATGAGTACGTAAAAATTTCAAAAGATAAATTTCCTTTTTTTTCAAACATTTTTTCGTAACATGTAATACAAATATCTCATAAGCATAAATGGCTTTAAAAAAGTTGAAAAAATCACTAATATCTCTTATTGCCCACCCTTTAAAAGAAGTTAAAAATTTGCTCTGAGAAAAAAATGTTTCAAATAAAATTTGTTGGGTTAGAAGGGGGGCATCTTTTGGCTATTCCAGCTGTGACCTTGAACATGACCTTCAAGGTCATTTGAATAAGATTTATCACAGATTCGGGTTCTACCAAAAAAGTAACACTTTTTGTCTTAACCATTTTTTGATCATCAATAGGTAGCTCTCCCTTTAACTGAAAAGAGAATTTGTCCTAGAAATAAGCTGTTTTAGATGAATGTTATTAGCTTCAAACAAAGACAGAGGTATCCTTTTGATCACTTAAGGCAAGACCTTCACATCCAGCCACTTAAGGCAAGACCCCGTCCAACCACTTAAGGCAAGACCCTATCCAGCCACTTAAGGCAAGACCTTCACGTCCAACCACTTAAGGCAAGACCTTCACGTCCAGCCACTTGAGGCAAGACCCCTTCGTTCAGCTAGTCACGGAAATTTCAACGCCTCAAGTGCTCTATCAATTGCCCATTTTGTTGAATGCACATTTGTATTCTCTGCCGAAAACTTCTTTGGACATCTATTAATGTTTGTGGGGTGAACGCCTGGAATGCTGCAACAATTCTCTCCATCATATTTTGTGCCGTCGTCGGGGCTTCCGCGTAAACTCTCTGCTTCACGGCCCCCCACAGAAAGAAGTCCAATGGGGTCAAATCTGGCGATCGCGCAGGGAATTCACAGATTGGACTACCAATTCCAATCCAACTATTTGGGTATGTCGCGTTCAGAAATCTCCTGACAAGTAGTCTACGATGAGCGGGAGCACCATCTTGCTGGAACCACATGTCTCGCCTTATTTCTAGCGGAATGTTTTCTAGAAGAGGTGGAATTTGGTTCTCGAGAATATCTAAATAAAGCTCGCCGTTTAAATTACGGTCATAAAAAATTGGACCCACAACGTATTCCCCAAATATGCCCGCCCAAACATTAATTGACCACCGTCTTTGTGTACGGTGATCTCGCTGCCAATGTGGATTTTCTTCTGCATAATAATGCGCGTTATGAAGATTAACTCCTCCCATATTGTCGAACTTTGCCTCGTCTGTAAAGAGAGTCCGATCAAAGAAAAATGGATCTATGCGCATTCGTGTTTCCGCCCATTGACAGAATCTAAGTCGCCTGGCAGGATCACCAGGCTCAATGGCATGTGTAAGGTGCAAGTGATATGGATGAAATCTAAAATGACGCAATAAACGGGAAACTGTTGATCTGGGTACTCCATGCATTCGCTGAATTTGTCGCGTCGAAATATGAGGATCCTCGGCAATTACAGCACGAACCCCAAGTGCAATATGCTCTCTTGGGCCCGTCCGTCGCCTCTTCCTTCTTAAGTTACCTCCTTGAGCTCTTATCGTTAGAAGTTTAATATTCCTCCTAGTAGGATGACGAGCGTCCGGATACCTTTCAGCGTACAGCCTCGCTGCAGCCTTGTAATTGTCGTGACATTCTCCCAGAATCTTGATCATGTTGACTATCTCTACTGGCGTGTAGTCAGCCATT
This sequence comes from Nasonia vitripennis, assembly GCF_009193385.2. Classification (NCBI taxonomy): domain Eukaryota; kingdom Metazoa; phylum Arthropoda; class Insecta; order Hymenoptera; family Pteromalidae; genus Nasonia; species Nasonia vitripennis. Next base: position 452,139 of record NW_022279633.1, read on the forward strand.
ATCTGTTGTAGGTAGATTTTTTAGGGAATATTTAATCTTACTAGAAATAATTTATTATAAGTATTTTTCTGCTCTGAAATTCAGAAAGTCAATGAAAACCTAATGATGAGAAGCTTTGAGGAGCTGTAAGAATTTACAAGCTTTACCAATAGAACGATAACGAAGCAAAAAAATGTCTTTTAGCGAGAAATAAAGCATTTACGAGAAAAATATTTCTTAAAAAGATGCGTACTTTATCAGAGAATCTGAATATGATTTAAAATATGTACAATTTTCATTAAAAAAACTAAGCTTGATTTTGATTCTCAGTTGAAAACATGCCCCTTACTGCTCAAACTTGCCCCAGATGATGTCAAACTTGTCCCAGTTGTGACCGTAAACTTGCCCCAGATGATGTCAAATTTTCCGCAGATGACGTAAAACTTGCCCCAGAGAATGTCAAACATACCCCGAAGATTGCAAACTTGCCCCAGAGAATGTCAAACACACCCCGAAGATTGCAAACTTCCCCCATGTGATAAAAAATGAATCAGATTAGCGTTCTAATGAACTTTGGTTCTGTTAATAAATTTTTTGGTAATTTCATTTCTTTGAAAAAGAGAGTATTTTCCATTAAAGTGATGGTTCTTTCTTAAAATGAATTTAAGGTTCGAGGTCAAGGTCATAGCCAAGCTTCAATTGCCGGAATAAAAATCGAGGATTACCGTTAAATAAATTGACTGACCTTCGAATGACCTTGTTGGTTAAGGACAAGTTCATGGCTAAGGTCATACTTGGACTTAAATTTGTAAAATTGTGTACGTTTCTAATTCCTCGGATAAAATGTAAAATTTTTAACTTCTTTTAAAGGGTGGGGCAATAAGAGATATCTAGTGATTTTTTCAACTTTTTTAAAGCCGTTTACAACAAAAATTTGGGATTTTTTCAAAAAATGATTCAGACAAAAAGTGTTTCTCTTTTTTAGTAGAATCCGAATCCGCCATAAAAATATGCACATTTCGTATGAAAATTTGGTCTTGACTTTCAAATGACCTTGAAGGTCATGTTCAAGGTCACAGCTAAAATAGCCAAAAGATGTCCCCCTTCGAACCCAACAAATTTTATTTGAAACATTTTTTTCTCAGAGCAAATTATTAACCAGTTCTAGGGGGTGGTAAATTAAAATGGGACACCCTGTATAACAATATTATGTTCGATTGGTGGATAGCCATCTTCACCAACAAATATTATTGCATCTTCATTACATGTAGCTTCATTATATCTATTTTTATTCAATTCATCATTTCTTGTAATTCACATTATAAAATTTTTCGGTTTGTAATTCCTTTCATTAAACCGTTTTAATTCTTCTTTTTCACCTCATACATCATTTTATAAGCTTTATCATTGTCACGTGTGGATACACGTGACGGGTGTCTAATTACTATGAGAGAGCGAGTAGAAGAGTGCAATGTGGTGGCGGTCGTGGCGCGACGACAGAACGTCTGCCTTGCAAGCTAGAGGATCTCGGTTCAAGCCCGGGGTGCATCACTTTTTCGTTGCACTCTTCACTCGTAACATTTTTTATTGTCTATGAAGTGGGATCTTACCATGTCGTCTACAAGTGGACCGTATGTTTACAATTACCTGTATTATCTACTAGGGGAAATAAATATATATAATGGGTCTAATATGTGTGTTGCGTCCTGTGAAGAATTAAGTTATCACGAGGATTCTAGCGACGCGTATCGATAATAGAAGAATTCTGCAGTGCTGGGCGCGTTGCATCGACGGGGGCGTCGATCCGTCTGGGCCCTGGATGTGTCACGTGTGGATACACGTCACGGGTATCTAATTACTATAAGAGAGCGAGTAGAAGTTATCATTCACATTTCTTTTTTCCTCCTTTTCTCGCCTTGCCTTACTGTCCACTTTCTCAAGCTGTCCTTAATCTCTCCAATTATCCTCTGCATTCTCTTCCTCTCTCTTCTTTTATCTCTCAGCTTCCCTTTCAGTATCACTACGTCACTTTCCAAATCCGTCATCTTTCTTTCTACCGCTTCCCTTTTCCCTCTCTCCAGTTGTAGTTTTACCTTCCACTCTTTCATCTCCTCTCTTAGATCTTTCATCTCACTCTCTAGCCTTCTCTCAAATCTTGCCATCTCTTCACCGCTCTTTTTAATATTGCTCTCTCTCTCTCTCTCTCTCTCTCTCTCTCTCTCTCTCTCTCTCTCTCTTTTTATCTTTCTCTGCATGCGCTGTATTCTAACCTCTGCCATCCACGTGCTGCTAAACTGGATTCCTCCTCGTTCCTCGCATCTTGTCTGTTCCGTTCCTCCTTTCTGTGCTGTTTTGCCTTATCGACCATCCTAGTTCCTTCTTCTTCGGCCCCTAGTGACTTTTCGCAAAAAGTCCCTAGATGATTTAGCGCGGTCTATTAGAATTTCTCTTGTACCTCTTCAGCTCTTCTTTCTCCTTTTTCGCCTCTATTCTGTCTCCTCCACTTTCTTTTTCCTCTTCTAGATGATTTTATTTAGGTGCCCTACCTGGTTTTTTCTCATTCTGCAGACCTCTTGCCATTCCGTACCTGGTATTTTCCTTTTTTCACAGTTTTCTATAATATGCCTCAGTGTCTCCTCTTCCTTTCCGCACATCCTACACCTCCTCTCTTCTTTACTTTTCCAGTATTTGTTACCTCTTGTTTCACTCCCCAATCTGAACTTCGCTATGATGCCAAGCGACCCTCTCCTATACCCTCCTTCGTCGGTCAGGTGCTCAAAAGTTTCTCCTTGTTCTTTAAGCAGCTCTCTGGTTTCTCTTGCGTAGTTTAAGTCCCTTATCTTCTCTCTCTACTTTTATTATTGCGTGTCTTTATTAATGCTTTCGATCTATACTTCTATTCTTTCCCTTTCCTCTATTCTTCTTGTGTATTCTGCCTTTGCTATCCCGCATTTTTCCAGCTTGCTCCTTCTCACGTCCTTGCCTCTTCCCTCCGATCCTCCTCTTTCTCTCTCCTTCTTCAGCAACCTCCAGCATTCTCCTAGGATAGAGTTTTCATTCGCCCTGCTCAGTTTTTCCTCATATCTTATAGCCCTTTTTCTTGCTCTCGTTTCTAGCTTAAACCTCTTCGTCTACCAGTGTAGGATATGCGACGGTGTGGTCCTCTCTAACCTTAATACCCATTTCATATAACTTCTCTGTGCCTTTTCTAGATCTTCATGACTTCCAGCTCCAAATCTCCGCTTCATACTCCATTACACTTTGTACGAGTGTGTCGAACAGCTTCATTCTGATCTTCCAGTTTTCCTTGCATATAGCCTCCCCGATTCCCCATACCGTACTTATAAGCGCCGTTGCCTTGTCTTTTAGTTTCTTTATCTTCTCCTCCTCTTTTCCATTTCCTTTCATTGTGTATCTCAGGTACTCAAATTTCTTCACCACTTCTATCTCTTCTCCGTTCCACTTAAATTTCTCTTCTTTCCTTCTTCTATCTCCGTTTTTAAATATCATCACCTTGGTCTTTTCTATGTTGAACTCTAATATCTTTCTTTCTATAACCTTCTTAAACCTTTTTAACATTTGCTTTATACCATCTGCATTTGTTGCCAGTAGCACCACATCATCCGCGTATGAGATTGAGCATATTTTTTTTCTTCCTAGAATAACTCCTCCTTCCTGGATCTTGCTCATCTCTCCTTCCAGGTCCGCCATTGTCACATTGAATAGCAGTGGACTTAGCGGGCATCCTTGTTTCACTCCTTTCTGCGTCTCGAAACTTTCAACTCCCCTCTCGCCTATCTTCACTTCACATTCTGTTTTGTTGTAGATCTCCTTTACCCTTTCTATTACTTTTCCGTTCACTCCTAAGCTCTTCATCATTCTCCAGATTTCTTTCCTTTTAATCTTGTCGAACGCGGTTCTCATATCTGCAAAACAGATGTATATCTTTCCCCCTTTTTTCTTTAATTCTTGCTCTACTGTCTTGCTCACCACGTAAATCGCGGCCGTCGTTCCTCTGCCTCTTCTGAACCCCATTTGAGTGTCGCTAAGTCTGCCCTCTTCTTCCAGTTTCTTTTCCATCCTACCTCTTATCAGTTCCGCATATATTTTGTATCCTGAGTCCATTAGTGTGATTCCTCTATAGTTCCTGCAGTCCCCCTTCTCCCCTTTTTTGTAGATTGGTGTCACTGTCCCTTTCTTCCATTCCTCCAGCAGGCCTCCTCCATCCCATATCTTTCCAAGGACCTCCGTTAACTCTCCAGGTAGCATATTCTCGCCGAATTTCCATGCCTCGTTCTGTATGCCGTCTCCTCCTGGAGCTTTTCTCTCCTTCAACCTTCCAATTATCTCTCTCACCTCGTCAATTCCTATCCCTCCTTCTTCACTTCCTTCTCTTCCTTCTGTCTCCTTTTCAAATCCATTCTCTTCTCCTGTCTGCTCTGCTTTTTCCCCCAGTTGTTCTTCAAAATGTTTCAGCTATCTACTGTCTTCTATTTCCCTGTTTATCCGTTCCCATTTTCCTTTCCTCCTCTTTTTTACCAGACTTCAGAACTTTCTGCCAGTTCTATCCTCTTTTGCTTCTTTCCAATTTCCATCCTTAGCCCTTCTTCCTTTTTCTTCCTGCACAAGTTTCTCAGCTCCCTTTTAGCCTGCATGTATCTTTCTCTGAACCTCCTTCCCTTCATTATTTCTCTTTTTGCCTTCTTCATTTCAGCTTTCTTCTTCTTGCATTCCTCATCCCACAACTTTCCCTCTTCTTTCTTTTTCCGTCTCCCTCTCCTATACTGCAGCGCATTCCCTACCTTTATTTTCAACTCTCTCCATGTCTTCGCTGCTCCCCCCCTAACTGTCCATCTTCTGAACTCCACGACCGCCTTCTCAGTCCAGCTTGACCTCAATGTTTTCTCCTCCTAACCCATATCCCTTCTCTTCTCTGATCCCAGCTCTATCATTATTGCCCCGTGGTCTGACTCGTACCTATCCTGCACCTTCATGGATTTCACCTTATTTCTGCCTTCCTTGTTGGTTATTCCGTAATCAATCACCATGTATGTCGATTCTATCTACCATTTTTCTCATTTTCTCTGGATATTTGCCCCTATGAATTCTTTTGACCTATCTCTAAGCCATTCTATCTTGTCCCCTTTCCCCTTTAGCTTAACAGACATTAGCATACCCACTTTTAGCCTTACCCTGCTTCCCCCCCTTACTAGCTTCTCTTACCTCCATCTCGTATTCTTACAGCCTCTTGTTTAGTTGGTCTTCTGTTCCTCTTTCTGTCCATGTTTCTTGTAGGCAGATGACGTCGAAGTCTTTCATGAACTTCCACTCCTCTTCTTCTATTCCTTTTAACCCCGCCACGTTCCAGCTTAGCACCTTAATGCTCTCTTTTCTCTCTATCTTTCCCTTCGTCTTCTCCTTTTCTTTATTCTTTTCTTCTTTCTGTGTCTCTGAAAGAGTTGATCTTTCCTCGTAGACCAGACGTACTCCGTGTCTCCGACCGTCAGGCCATTCCTCCTTACCTTTACCTTGTGCTCCACTTTTCTCCATTGCTTCGCTAGCCCGTTTAATTTTCTCTGCTTCTTTGCTTTCTCCAGGTCGTGTCGTGGTCGACGAACACGTCTGTCCCTTTCAACTTACTCTTGCGCTGCATCAATTTTTTTTCTCTTTCCTGTCTCTACACTCCACTCCTATTTTATTGTTGAATTTTCCTCTGAAAGACCACGTTCTTTTGAATTCTATCTTGGTTCCTATTCTTTCCTCTGCCCAGTTGCCCAATTTCACCTTGTCGCATTTTCCTCTCAACCCTGATATCATTACATTATTCCTCTTTCTCTTTCTTTCTCCGTTCTCTATTTTTCATTCTAGATCTTCCATCTGTTTTCGGGCTCTCTCTTCTCCTTCTGTGCCTTTCTTCCCTGTCTCTTTTCCTTCTCCTGTAACCCTATCTGTCGCCTTCTCCTCTAGCACCCTTATCTTTTCTTCCATTTCCTTTTCAGTTCTTCCCTTTTCAGTATTTTCTCTTCTGCTGCCCTCTTAATATTCTCCTCCACCTCCAATCTTTCTTTTTTTTCCTCCTCCATCTTCGTCTTGAGCTCTTCCATTTGTCCTTTTAGCTGCTCTACATTCTCCTTCCATTTCTTCTCCCATTTCTCCTCTTATTTCTCCATCATCTTCTTTCTTTCCTCCTTTTCTTTCTTCACTGTCTTCCACATATTCTCCAATGTTTCCTAAAGTTTATCCATTTCTCTTGACTCCTCTTCTCTCTTTTCTCTACCTCTTTCACTAGGGACCTGGCTGTTCAATTGCTCCTAACGAACGAGTTCACCCCTTTTCCTTCTTCAAATTTGTTTCTCTTCTTTGTTTCCTCCTCGGCCAGGCTTCTCTCCTTTCTTTTTTAGTCCTCCCTTATCTTTCTTCTCTTCTTTCCTGAAACTTTCTGTGAGGCATAGTTGCTTTTGCACCCTCTCCCCTCCTCTTCCCCCTCTTCTTCCTCCCCTGTCTCTTAGTGTGCTTGTGTCTCTTCTTGCACTTGAGTTTCCTCCTTCGTTTGTGAATTCGAATTCTCGCGGGGTTCCAAATTCCTCTTCCTCTCCGTTCCTATCGTTCCTCTTTGCCCCTAGAATCACCTCGTTTATCTGGTCGCTACTGTAGTTCATACCTCCCTCTCTCTCTCTCTCTCTCTCTCTCTCTCTCTCTCTCTCTCTCTCTCTCTCTCTCTCTCTCTTTATTTCTTTTCTATTTGATTTTAGCAAGGCGTTTGATACTGTGTGTCACGTCAAGCTACTTGGAAAGCTATCCTCTTTCGGCTTTTCCAAGCAGGTTATCTGCTGGCTTGCATCTTACCTCACGGGAAGAGAACTTTTCTACCATTAAACACCGGTGTTCCACAGGGTTCAGTTTCAGGCCCCTTGTTGTTCGCGTTGTACATCAATGATATTGGCTTTTGCCTAGATTCAGATGTGTCCCATCTAATCTACGCGGATGACCTGCAGATCTACAGCCAATGCCACCTCGAAGAGCTTGATTCCTGCTCTGTCAGAATGAGTGCTAATGCCGAGAGGATAATGGACTGGGCTGCATCAAATAGTCTTAAACTTAATGTCCTTAAGACTAAGGCAATTGTCCTGGGCTCCCCCTACTATATAAATGATCTTCCTACTACTGCTAACACCTATATAAATATAGGGGGAGCCCGGGTCGACTACGAATCACCGGTGCGCAATCTGGGTTTGGTGCTAGACTCCAAACTCACGTGGAAAGAGCACGTTACACAAGTTTGTAAACGTACTCATTCTTTAATGTACCGTCTCTATTTTTTTAGGAAGAGCACTAAAATCAGGTTGCGCCAACACTTGGTGCAAGCACTCCTGTCTCCCATCATCGATTACTGTTCACTGGCTTACTGTTACCTGACACAGGAACTTGAGTTGAGGCTGCAAAGGCTTGTCAATACGGGGATTCGTTATATCTACGGTGTAAGGAGGGACGAGCACATCTCCCCTTATAGACGTGAGTTGCAATGGCTTACCATCGTCGGACGTAGGAAATACTTCATGGCCTGTTTTCTAAGGAAAATGTTCAACGCCTCCGTACCTATCTACCTATTAGACTATTTTGATTTCCACATCGCGCTCAGGCCTGTAAGGGGTGAGGTGACCCCCCTGGACATCCCGTCCTTCAGAATGGAAACGCTGAGGAACTCATTATTCATCAATGCTTCCTGCCACTCGAATAGCCTACCATCTCACCTTCGGAACACACTATCCATATCACACTTTAAACAAACAGCTAAATCATACTTCTTTAAATTGGAAAACACGTAAACATGACACAAACATACTCACCCATCCATCTCATTTCACCTCATTACATTTACTCTTCACACTATCACTTCTTACACAACAATTTGATCTTATCTGTATTTTACTATATTTAAATATGTACAACATAATGTACAACAATAAAAACATATAAATTTCTCTCTCTCTCTCTCTCTCTCTCTCTCTCTCTCTCTCTCCCTCTCAGCGATTGTCCTGGGTTTACCCTACTACATAAATGCTTTACCATCTGTATCTAATACCTTTATGAATATAGGGGGAGCCCGGGTCAGCTACGAATCATCTATGCGCAGTCTAGGGGTGGTGCTTGATTCTAAATTAACCCGGAAAGAGCATGTCACACAATTGTGTAAGCGTGCTCATTCTCTAATGTATAGACTTTACTTCTTCAGAAAGAGCACCACTCATAATTTGCGCAAACATCTCGTGCAAGCGCTTCTTTTTCCAATAATAGACTATTGCTCGCTAGTATACTGTGACCTAGCGCAAGAACTGGACACTAAACTACAGAGATTAGTGAACACGGGAATCCGTTACATCTGTGGTGTAAGAAGGGACGAGCACATCACCCCTTACAGACGCGAGTTGCACTGGCTTACCACCGCCGGACGTAGGAAGTACTTCATGGCTTGCTTTCTAAGAAAACTTTTTAACACAGCGGTACCATCATACATCACTGCCTATTTTGACTTCCACGTCGCACTTCGTCCTGTCAAGGGTGAGGTGACACCTCTGGACATCCCAACCTTCGCTACAGAGACGCTTAGGAACTCATTCCACATAAGCGCCTCATACCTATGGAATACACTACCTTCACAGCTCCGCGACAATAGATCCATTACACACTTCAAGAAACAAGCCAGACACTACTTTTTTACCCTTGAAAACACATAGCTTATTATCTCCACAGTCATCTCAGTCTCACCTCACTCAACATCATAATTTATTACTTTACTACGTATTTATTTTTTTATAAAATTTTGTACAACACATTGTACAGCAAAATAAATAAATATTATCTAAAATGAAAATCTCTCTCTCTCTCTTTCTCTCTCTAGACGTAGCAACTGTCAGGACCATGGGGAGTCTAGATGCAACAAACAACTCCGTCAGGGATGATGGCAGACTACCACCATTAGCTGTCACCCTCTCTTCAAGCGCTCTCGCACGCTCAATTGTCGTCACTAAAGCCCGTAAGCGCAGGCTACACACCAGCGAGTTGGATGCAATCTTACTGGAGGAGGCAAAAGCCCTGAGCCCTGAATATCAAGGGCTCATAAACATCTATGAGCTGCTCCCTTCAGACGTTCATAAGCTACGCTCCAGGGCTAGCCTGGAGGCCAAGAAGAGGCAGGGTTGCCGTACTTTCGTCAGAGACTCTTTATGCGCTGCAACGATGATAACGAGCGCGCCACCGTCATCACCACAGACGCCGAGCTGAACGATTTTTTAGCTCGGATTCCGCCTGCCGTCAACATCGTTCAACAATGAAGCTGCTACACATACACTTCATTCCACCACATCCACCATCAAGCTCATCTGCCATTTCTTCATCCGGTTCAAAGGTATCTCTGTCCAAAGGTCTAAGAGTCTGTCATTGCAATGCGAACTCAGTCACGGGTCACATTGAGATGATCAGGCTTTTCTTATCCATTCGCTCTCAATTCCACGTAATAGCTGTCACTGAGACCTGGTTAAGCGACAAGGTGTAATCTATCCCTTCACTGAATGACTACCTGCTGTACAGACGTGACAAAAACAGAAACGGAGGAGGTGTGGCCCTTTATATACATAAATCTCTGACGGTTAGTGTTATTTCATCATCTGATGGTGAATGGTCTAGCAAGCCAGGCAAGCCTGAATATCTTTTTTGTGAGGTATCGGCAAAGGGAGTTTCTTCCATCTTCGTGGGGGTTTTGTATCGTCCACCTCATGCTCATTTCTTCCAAGGCTCTAACTTTATAGATCAGCTAACAATCCACATGCACAACTACTCCACGAAGGTTATAATGGGAGACTTTATTTCTGACCAACTCTCCTCATCTGAAGACGCCAATTTCATCAGGGCCTTCATTGATGAAAACTCCCTTTCGTCTGTTCCTTATGGTGCCACGCATCACAAACAGGGTTCTGACACCTGGCTTGACTTGTGTCTAATCGATGAGCAGGATCGCCTGCTGTCATACTGGAAGACAGACGCACCTTCCATCAACGGACACGACCTTATCACGGACACTCTCGACGTACAGATTCCACGCTACGTACCTAACACATTTGACATTTGGCGTAAGTAAATTCAAAAATTCTATTGGAAACATCTCCTTATTATTATCTTCGTATGAATCTAATACTACACTTAGATACTCTCTTACATCGCCTTGCATCTGATTTAAAATGAAGTTTATTAGCATTATTACTATCAAAGCAATCTCTATAAATTTTCATAATAATATCATTAGTTAATAGTAATTCTGTTGGAAGTAAAGTTATATCATTGTCTATTTCAAATTTGTTGGAATATTGTCTATCTCCAATTTCTAATAGCCATTGTCTAAACTCTTCGTCACAATCTCCAACTCTCATATTATCTTTTAAAGTTATTCTTCGGAATTTACTCCATAAATGACAATTTTTCACACAATTTTCCATAATTTTTGTTCGATTCCTATGTTTGACATAGTATTTGTCGGAAGTCACCCTATACAATTATTAGTTTGCCGCCAAATTCAATGTCATTATTACATAAGTCTTTTGAAACGGTCCGCGATGTGTTAGTACGCAAACTCGTGAAATTCATAACCCGAGGTCAGTAATCAGGTGATAAGCACAGTTGAAGAATAATGATTGTCTTTGATCCACCCGGTAATATCTGTCGAGTGGACAAAAGGCTTCTCTATCCTCTGAAGTCGAAGACCCACCAGAGGAGAGCTGCTTGTGTGTTAGAGGGGACGGGTAGGGTATATCCACTACGCATACCCTGCACACTTAGGTAAACTACGCAGCTTTTAGACTGATGTGTGAGGTACTACCATCTCACCACGAGTCTCTTACGTGATAGCCCCACCTAAGAACAGGGTATTACCATCCTGAACCGGTGATACATCTGAAGGGGGGTTAGTAATTAATAAAGGGTTTAAGTCATTGTAATAATATTTTTAGAAATCATATTCGTTTATTCACTTGATTATTGTTTATAAGCGATACTGGATCTCAGAGCCTACAGAAGAGGGAGTGGACTGCATGCATACTCTTCGAGAGCCCGGGGCTCATGGACTACTGAGTATGGTGGAGACCGGAGCAAGAAGCGAGAGCTACCGTTCGCTAGTTGCTCAGTTGAGAGCCATGTCATTAAGGGGACACAACACCTTTCAACTTCGAAAAAATAAATTTTTTATTACTTATTTTATCAAGAAATTTTCCGTAGAACACGCCCTGAAACCCGTTTATCAAAAAACAAATTTCCCGCAAAGTTATAAGCGAAATACCAAAAAAAATTTTTTATCGTTTTTTCGTAAAATTGCGTATTTTTCATTTTTTGTCTAATACGACTAATAATTATAATTTTAAGTTTTAGAAATTTAATCTGAATTAAATTTTTATTGTAAATGTTAAAAATACTATTTTTTACCGTAGTGTATACGTATATTATGCTCCACATACATATTTTAGTAAATAAATTAGAGCGTATTTATAAGATTTTCTTGCGTTATTTTCGAGATAAATTTCTAGTTTCGCTTCTTATATAAGGCTCCGATCAAAACGTAGGAATATTTATTTGAATTCAAATATTGCGCTCCTGCGCGCCACCTGTAGTAAGGTTAGAATTAATGTGTCAGAGAAGGACAGAGCGACCGTTTTTGCTGTTCTGCTAGTAGACAGCAAATATTTTAAAACACAGCTGATATAGTCTTGGGATGTGTTTTACACTGAGTAAACACAGCTGATGTTTTAATACATAAAAAAAGCTGATATTTTTTAAAAGTGTTTTTAAACTCATCTAAGTATTTGTGGTTATAGTTTATAGCTTATAACTCCACAAAGAAAAAAAGTGAAGTGTTTGTCTCAAATCAGAGTAGTGAAGATTTTAAAAAAGTTCAGTGATTTTGAAAATATGTGTGATTATCAAGATACCAAGGTCAGATATGCGTGTACCCATCCAGACAAGAAGTACTCTCGAGGAAGAGTCAAGAAAAGGCAATGAAGATTTGTAGGAGTAACGAGTGAGGATGAACCTGCCAACAAGTCAAGACTTTAAGTTCATTAAAGAAGATACAAACTCCAGCAGCGGAAGATACCTCTGAGATCAGGAATAGATTGATTGATATCAACATTCTGTTTCCTGCGCTTGAGTATATTTTGATCCTCAACCAATGCCATGGCAAAGTTCAACTTGGCGAATCCAAAGCTTAGAATTGCAATCAACATCGTGGCGACATCTGCTGCATCGTGGGAGAGCTGTCAAAGCGACTTCACACTGATCGAGTTCGGTACTTTCGCGCTCTTTCCACTAACGCTCCATCTAGCCTAAGTTATCGACGAAAAATGAGTGCAAACGGTGAAAAGAGTGTGGAAGTACCTTTTCAGTCATGCAGCAGCTGTAAACAACCTATACAGCACAAAGACCCCAAGAAGTGTGAATTTTGTGGTCTGCACTACCACGTCAGGTGCCAAAACACCGTTAACATCAAAACAATCGTGGTGAACGACAGGCAGTTTATAGCCTGTCCCTCATGTGCAGAAAACGCCAAGGGTGCCAAACCGAGGACCAATTCAACCAACCTCTGCCACAACATCAGCAACGGGAGTAACTGCAACAACAACAGCAGGCAAGAATACTCCCAAACAACAGCAGCCGGCGAACAAGAAGACGAGGTCAGCACCACCATCAGTCAACACGTCGAGAAATCCCTCACCAGCCCGTTCGGCCGGAGCAACACCTACGCCGTCCGTTGAGGCTACACTGAGGGACATTCGCGTAGCACTGGACGACATACGCAATGCTCAAATGGAGTCCCTCAAGACCCAGAACATCGTGTCGGAGAGGATTTCCAAAATTGAGCAGCGTCTGGTCCTGCTGGAGAAGCGATTCAAGGCCCACGATGAGCTGCCTGCACTCAAAACTCGCATACACAATGCTGAGTCCACCATCACTGAGCTGCAGGCACAAATCCAAGATCTGTCATCGAGGAGCCTAATGATGCAGCAGGACAGCGGCAGCACTGTGCACAACACTGCGGAGATTTGCAGCCTACGCAGTGAATTGGCCGAGGTCAAGAGGCGCCAGGAGCAGACCTCGAACTGTGTGGTCGTTGTCACGGGTTTGCATTATACCCGTGAAACCTCGCTGCATCTCCTCACTTTCTCAGTTGTAAACGCGCTTGACCCCGCGGTCCTTAGAAGAGACGTAGCATCCGTCAGGACCATGGGGAGGCTTGATGCTACAAACAGCTCCGCCAGGGGTGACGGCAGACTGCCACCAGTAGCTGTTACCCTATCATCAAGTGCGCTTGCATGCTCGATCGTCACGCCAAAGCCCGGAAACGCAAGCTACACACCAGCGAATTGGACGCCACCTTGCTGGAGGAGGCTAGAGCTCTGAGTATCAAGGCCTCATAAACATAAACGAGCTGCTCCCCTCAGACGTCCACAAGCTGCGTGCAAGGGCTAGGCTGGATGCCAAGAAGAGGAAGGGCTGCCGAACGTTCGTCAGGGAAGGGAGACTATACATGCGCTGTAACGATGACAGCGAGCGTGCTACGATCATCAACACCGACGTCGAGCTGGAGACTTTTTTAGCCCGGTTTCCGCCCGCTGCCAACATGTCCAACACTGAGGCTACAACACACACACATCATTCCACCACAACCACCACCAAGCTCATCTGCCACGTCTTCATCTGGTTCTAAGGTATCTTCTCTGTCTCTGTACGAAGGTCTACGAGTCTGTCATTTTAATGCGAACTCGCTTACGGGTCACATTGAGATGATCAGGCATTTCTTATCCACTCGCTCTCCAGTCCACGTAATAGCTGTTACTGAGACCTGGTTAAGCGACAAGGTAACGTCCATCCCTTCTCTGGACGATTACCTACTGTACAGACGAAACAGAAACAGAAACGGAGGAGGTTTGGCCCTCTACATACACAAATGTCTGACAGTTAGCGTTATTTCATCATCTGACGGTGAATGGTCTGGTAAGCCAGGCAAGCCTGAATATCTCTTCTGTGAATTATCGGCAAAGGGAGTCTCACCTATCTTCGTGGGGGTTGTGTATCGTCCACTTCATGCTCCTTTCTTCCAAGGCTCTAACTTTATAGACCAGCTAACAACCCACATGCACAACTACTCCACGAAGGTTATAATGGGAGACTTTAATTCTGACCAACTCTCCTCATCTGAAGACGCCAATTTCATCAGAGCCTTCATTGATGAAAACTCCCTTTCGTCTGTTCCCTATGGTGTCACGCACCACAAACAGGGTTCTGACACCTGGCTTGACTTGTGTCTAAACGATGACCAGGATCGCCTGCAGTCATACTGGAAGACAGACGCACCTTTCATCAACGGACACGACCTTATCACGGCCACTCTCGACGTACAGATTCCACGCTACGCACCTAACATATACTCTTACAGAAACTTTAAAGGAATCTCGACGAAAGCATATCTACACTTAACGCTAACATAACGAATGCCATCAATCATCTCGCCCCATTGCGGACTGTGACACCAAGACGACAACGTCACCCATGGTACACCACGGCTCTTCGTGACCTTGTTTCCGAGAGGGATAGACTTTACAGGCGTTTCAGGGACTCTAGGCTTGATCGGATCTACGCATTTACAGATTAGCTAGAGACTATCCTCACAAACAAGTCGAGGAAGCCAGCCTGAATTATTATTATTCACGCCTGTCTACCTTGACCGACGTTGCCGAGATCTGGATAGAGCTGGAGAAACTTGGAATTTCTGCCACTAAGGCCCCATTACCATCCCAATTTACCACAGATGAACTCAACAGGCATTTGAGCGCGATCTCCAACGATTCGTTGGCCCCTGCCGTTGAGGATTATCTTCTCACCCTGGAAAGTCTTGACCTCCCGGAACACTTCGATTTCAGCACTATAACGGAATCGGACGTGTTGGCTGCGGTTTCGCACTTTGACATCCAGGCCAGGGGAAGTGACGGCATCCCAGAGGTTGTTATTTCAAAAGCATTGCCGGTTCTCGCTCCCTTACTAAGTCATATTTTCAAAATGTCCCTGAGCGAACACTGCTCCTATCTGCCTGGAAATTGTCACTTGTGCGCGCACTCAACAAAGTCAGTTCACCAACAGCCGTGACTGACTACCGTCCGATTTCACTCTGCTTTCTATCCAAGGCCCTGGAGTGGCTGGTGCACAGACAAGTCTCAGAATACATTCCGCACTGATCACAGCACTCAGCCTGGCCTAATTAAGCTAACTGATGATGCAAGGGCCGGGATAAGCAAAAAGAAAGTAACACTTCTCCTTCTCTTTGACTTTAGCAAGGCGTTTGACACTTTGTGTCACGTCAGGCTCCTGAGAAAGCTATCCACCTTCGGCTTCTCAAAGCAGGTCGTCCGCTGGTTTGCCTTCTACCTCTCTGGGAGAGAGCAGGCCGTCGTTGGTGACAATAACGAACGTTCCTCCCCTCGATTGGTGCTTGACTCTAAACTCACGTGGAAGGAGCACGTTACACAAGTGTGTAAGCGTGCTCACTCGCTAATCTACAGGCTTTACTTTTTCAGAAAAAGTACCAATCTCAGATTGCGCAAGCACTTGGTGCAAGTGCTCCTGTTTCCCCTTATAGACTACTGTTCTCTTGTATACTGTGACCTGACGCAGGAACTCGACTTAAAACTACAGAGGCTCGGGAACACGGGCATTCGGTACATCGATGGTGTAAGGAGAGATGAGCACATCTCCCCATACAGGCGGGAGCTGCAGTGGCTTACCACTGCCGGACGTAGGAAGTATTTCACTGCTTGTTTCTTACGACAAATGTTTAACACTGCCGTACCATCATACGTACTGGCCTACTTCGACTTTCGCGTAGCACTCCGGCCTGTTAGGGGGGAAGTGACACCTCTGGATATCCCAACTTTCGCGACGGAGACGCTGAGGAACTCGTTTCATATTAGCGCCTCATACCTATGGAACAACCTGCAATCACACCTCCGTAACACTACATCCATCGCAGTATTCAATAAGCTAGCTAAAGATTACTTTTTCGAACTCGAAAACGCATAAACACATAAACATCGTGTACACAGTCACGCACATTCACACACTTGCTCACTCTCGCTTAACCCATCTTGACCTCAGCATACTTTCACACTACACACCTACTAAAACAGATACCTTAAACTTATTATCTTTGTACTTTTACTACTCTGCTGTACATTTTGAATCGTACAACATAATGTACGCAAATAAAAATTAATTAATCTAAATCTAATCCTCTGTTTTTAAAGATCATTATCTTTGTTTTTTCCGTGTGCAGCTCTAGCCCTTTTCTTCCCATAACCTTCTTAAATTTTTTTGCATTTGCTTTAGTCCTCCAGCGCTTGCTGCCAGTAACACCGCATGATCTGCATAACGTCGCTCCGTACAAAGATTAGCACAGTTCAAATTTTCAAACGAAAACTAGCACAACTCACAATTTGCCGCAAAGAGTATCACAGTTCAGAAATTACCGCCAAAAGTGTAGCAAAATTCACGTATTTGCTGTGAAGACTAGCACAACTTGCGACTTATATTATTTAAAATGTGAGTATTTTACGTTTTTATTGGATTATTGAGTGAGTTCATGAAAGATAGACATACCTCAAAGTTTTAAAAAGTTTCAAAAATTTCTAAAAAAAGTGAACAATTTAAAAAATGCTTGTAAAAAATTATTGTATTTGTGAAACAATTCTAAATTCGGTCAAAAGTTGTAAATTGTGAATATTTAAAAATGTTCATTGGGGACAGTTTTGCAAAAATCGGGAAATTTGTATAGAAAATCGTTGTTGAAAGTTTGAGTTGTGCTAGTCTTTGCAATAAATTTTGAGTTGTGCTAGTCTAGCGTGCGTCAAATGAGTTGTGCTACTTATGACGGGAAATTTGAACAGTGCTACTCTTCATAGGGAGCGACGATATGATACCGCTCAAATTTTCCTTCTCCCCAGTACTATCCCTCCCACTTGAATCTTGCTCATCTCTCCTTCCAAGTCCTTTTCATCATTCTCCATACCTCTTCTCTCCTTATTTAGTCGAAAGCTGCCCTCATATCCGCGAAACATGCGTATACCTTTTCTGTTTTATTCCTGAGTTTTAGCTCTACTGTTTTGCTAACCACATATATTGCGTCCGTTGTACCTCTCTCCTTTCTGAATCACATCTGTGTGTCGCTGAGTCTTTCCTCTTCTTCTAGTTTTTTCTCCATTCTACCTCATATCAGCTCCGCGTATATTTTAAATCCTAAGTCCATCAGGGTTATTTCTATGTAGTTTTTACATTCTCCTTTATCTCCATTTTTGTATATCGGCGTTATCGTCCCTTTTTTCCATTCTTCTGGTAATTTTTCTCCGTCCCATATTTTCCTTAATATCTCTGTAAGTTCGTCAATCGGACACTCTTCCCCATAGTTCCACGCCTCGTTCTGGATAACATCTTCCCCTGGGGCCTTCCTATCTTTCAGTTTTCTTATCATACTTCTCACCTATTCTCTTTTAATCGCGTCTTGCTCTCTCTCCTCATTCGTGTGTGCCTTGTCTGTCTTCTCTGCCCTCCTTTCCCTGTGTTCTTCTCTCTCCCCTAATTGTCCTTTGAAGTACCCTATCCACTTTTCTTCCTCTATACCTTCATCTACTTTCACCCATTTTTTCATCCCTCCTTCTTTTAATTAGGTTCCCGAACTTTTTTCCTGTCCGATCCTCTTTCGCTTATTTTATCTCCTTCTCTAATCCTGCCTCTTTCTTCCTCCTGTATAATTGCCTCAGTTACCTTTTGACCTGTCGATAGCTCTTGCTACTTACGTTTCCTCTCTCAAACTTTCTTTTTTTCTTCCTCATTTCCGCCTTCTTTTGCCTACATTCCTCATCCCACCAATCCTCCTAATCTCTCCTCTTTATTATCCCTTTTCTGGTTTGCAGCGCATTTCTGACTTTAATGTTTAGGTCCCTCCATGTCATCGCGGTCCCGATGTTACTTTTAACTCTTTTCCTTATATAGTATGTATATATATATATATATATATATATATATATATATATATATATATATATATATATATATAGTTGTTTTAAGCCAAGATGAGATTCAGCCCCTCCCCCTCAAAATAACGTTAACGTTAACGTAATTTTTACTCATAAAGCCTCCCCTCTCGCCGCCCACTCTGTCCGTCCCTCAGCACACCCCTAGCCCCCCCTTCAGTTACTTTATTCCACGTTAATAGTAAAAAATATTATTCATTATATTAAAACTTCTATTTTTTCTACGCAACCCATGAGGTATATAGAAGAACGCGTTTTTTTCTCTGATGACAAAAATTTTGATGTTTTAGAATTAAAAATTAATGTAGAATCTCATAGTAATTTCAATAAGCAATGATGTATTTTATTCGTGTATTTTCAATACTTTATTCTGTAACAAGTGGTCGCGAATTTATATTGTGCGCGCTCGTTTAGTCGCGCGATGTTAGCTCGGCATGCAAGCGCGGTGTTGACAAGTCGTGCGCGGAGGCGCGCGTGAGACACTGCGCGTAAAAGTAGACTATTTCGGGCTTGCGACCAAACTAAAGTATCTTGGTAAACGTATCGTGTCGACGAGCATCATCCGAGCAATCAACTCCCATGGCTGGCACCTTCGATCTCAGCTTGACGTCCAGAAGCAGCTACCCAGGAACCTTCCAAAGAGTGGAGCAGCTTAGCTAGGATGAACGCCTCCTCGCCACGAACAACCGGATTCTGTTGTTTGACCTTAGTCACCAGAGATCGTGCTCGACGTGTGCTTCGCATCTCTGTATATCTCACGAATTTCTTCACGCGACTATAAAGACTCCGAAGCCAAAATTCGTGCCACTGAATCCTCGGTTAGTCTACCAAACACCGTCCTCTCGTGCGACGTGCGCGACTGTTGTAACCAATTGATGTAATCAATATATGCAACTATTCTATTCACAAGTTGTGCTCTTGACTGTTACAAACCCCGTCCTTTCCTATCTTCTGTTCGTGGACTCTGTAGCATCTTCGTGGCCGCTGTGCACAAGGCCAGTTGCCCCGTTAAAAACTAGCGCCTTAGCGTTGCAGGTAACGAGCAAGAGAGTCAGAGTAGGTGGGCATCAAAATAAATTTGGGTAGCGAGAAGAAAGAATTAGCTTGTCTCGCGGAAGAACAAAATTTAACTCTAGCGCAAATGACCGAAGCAGAGAGGATGGCGGCTCTGCCATTCGTATTTACAGGCATAGCCGCAGAATAATACAAGAATAACAAAGATGAGTGGCAAAGCTGGGAAGAGTTCTATACGGCGGCGACAAGATGGTACGGCACGAACAAGCGATTCCAACAACGGACGCAGAGAGAAGATTCCAAGACGCGCACGAGCCCGTGCGCGATTTCGTGACATGCTTGGAAGGCATGGTGAAGTAAATGAAGCCACAACCAAGCCTAAAAAAACAACTAAACCTCTTACGAAAATGCAGGCATCTCTAAAAGGGAAAGAAGATCAAGAGGCTGCACAGTAGGAGGCTGTGGGAGCGTAGCGAAACCGCCTCGCCAAGCTGCCAGCTCTGCATGAGCGTGCAAATTCCCGCCGGCAAGTGCCAACTTTTAAGGTTGGCGACGTCGCCAATAGGAGACACGTATTGTTGTCTGCGGCGGAAGGTATCACGGCAAAATTGGCTTTTCCGTACATAGACCTATATACGATTACGGCTAATTCGAATACATTCGAGCTGACCGATAAAAAAGGAAGAGTGGAAAAGCTAGTGTCGGACAAAGAAATGAAGATATTTTATGACAAGGACTACCTACTACCTAACCTCAAATGTAACTCAAGATCTGCTAAGCAAAGAAGTGAAAACCGTATTAGCTCAACTTAAGAAAACTACAATAAGTGAAATTAAGAATCAAATACTAAATGAACTCAATGATAGTAAAGATGGGAATGAATCTGAAAGAGAGGATGAAAAACTAAGAATGGAAAATGCATTACTAAAAGAACTAATCAGCGAACTGAAAGAGAAGAAACAACTCTTAAGAGAAAAGATTAATACGGAGAAATATATCATTCCAACGCTAAGAACAAAAAGTTTTGCTGAAATAACAGCAGCTAATGAAAAAAGAGTTCAAAAACGTGTACCAAAAATTATTGTCAATAAAACAAATAAAGAGGACAAATTAGAAAAATTACGGATAGAGTAAATCATTATTTAATTAAAGACAATTCAAACAAAAAGAGTAATAAACAAAAATGAAGAGGAATTAATAATTAGCTGCAAAGACGAAGAAAGTGCTGACAAGGCGATAAAAGCAATAAACAAGCTAAATAGCATATGCAACGTACAGAAAGAAGAAATGCTGAATCCGAAAGTAAGAGTTGTTGTCATAAATAATTTTGAAAATCTAGGAAACGACGCCTTAGAATCTGATATCAATACTAGAAATTTCAACGAAATTAAAAAAAAGAGTTCAGTCCTATACACATACAAAAATCCTAGAACTAACCTCCAAACGCTCATCCTGGAGGTAACTGATGAAATTTACAAGAACATCAGAGAAAACAATAACAGAGTTTTCATAGGGCATAAAAGCTACAGAGTCTTTGATCACATTAGTGTAAAACTTTGTTTTAAGTGTGGTAGATACGGTCATAAAGGAACAAAGTACCGGAATGAAGTAACACGCCTAAAATGTTCTGGAAACCACCAATCAAATGAGTGTTAAACAAATAACTATAAATGCCCAAACTGTCTACATAGTAATAACAACTATAATACAAAATACAATACAGAACACTTGGCATTTGAAGTGTTAATATCTAAAATAAGGAAAATAATTGCAACAACTGACTACAGTGTATTCCCTATCATTCCAAGATACCTTGGTAAAATAGAACAACAATATTACCAGACGACGTCAACACTATCAGCTGGATTATCGACTACAAGTCTGCATAGCATAAACTCAGGAATAGTGAGCAAAAGGAACAACAAAGCGCATAATGACTCTGATGTCTAACTACCGCCCGATATCCCTCGTTTCAAACATTGCGAAAATCCTTGAAAGAATAATTTTTATTAGGATCTACAATTTTATGGAAATACATAATATAATATCAGACAAAAAATTTGGTTTTGTTAGTAATAAAGGCGCCACAGATTGTCTAAATTACATAACAAACTTAATTTACAACAATTTGGATAAAAGCAAACCTCTGATAACTGCTTTTTTAGACCTATGCAAGGCTTTTGATACGGTAAACCACAAAATTCTGCTTAAAAAGTTAGAACGATATGGTGTAAGAGGGACTGCTTTAGATTTGTTTATCAGCTATCTCGACAGTAGGAAACAAAGAGTAAACATTCCAAATTGTATGAGTGAAGATAAAACCGTAACAACTGGAGTTCCTCAAGGAACTATACTAGGTCCGTTACTATTTATAATATACGTGAATGATCTACTGAGAGATATTCCAAATAATTCTATCCTGTCCTACGCTGATGACACCATCGCCATCTCGAGTGACGATATGTGGGCTTAGGCAGAGGAAAGGATGAATGAATATTTAAAAACTGTAGCGAAATGGCTAGCAGTAAATAAATTGTCTTTAAATATAGAGGAAACGGTTGTCATGACATTTGGAAATTACTGTGATAGTGTGCCATTAACAGTTGATATAAGGCTATATAGCAAATCATTAAAAAGAGTTTAATTCCATAAATATTTAGGATTAATCTTCGATTTTAATATGAAATGGGATAAAAACGTTGATTATATTATAAAAAAAAAACAAATATTTGATCTTTATTTTTGCTAAAATTAAGAACATCATGGACACTAAAACACTACTTACTGTTTACTACGCTTTCTTTCATAGCATAATTAATTATGGAATAATTGCATGGGGTGGAGCTTATGGTACTTGCATTAAACTAATTCAAGGAGTACAAAATAAAATCATGAAAATTATTTGTTAAAGCAAATTTATAAAAGAAAAATAACCGCTAAACGTCAAACAATTGTTCCTTTATCAATCAATCTTGTACCATCATAAAAATGTAAGACAAAAATATATTAACTCGACGAGCAAAACAAGAAACAAAGATATTTAAATACCTAAAATATCTAAGACAATAGCTACAAAGAATAGTTACTACGTAGCAATTAAAATTTTTAACAATTTAACAAGTGATCTGAAAGAATTAAGTGGTAGTAAGCTACAAGTTAAAACAAAACTCAAAGAATACATCAAAGAAAATGAATGCAATATATTATGGAAAAAACTCTTAAATTTTAAGTACTAGTATTTTACAATTAACCAACGCAATGTAAGTGTTCGGGTTATGTAAGAGCGGGAGGGTGCGCATGCGCGCGCGGATGTGGGCCTCTCCCGTTTGCGCGGGCTCCGGCGCGAGGGAGCACGTGCAGTTCAGTTCTGATAGCTCCTCTCGAGTAATCAGTTGACCTTTTGCGCTTTTGTACTTACAATTGCAAAAGCCTCTGTGTAAATTGCGAGCGAATAGAGTCGTCATCATCGTCCTTTTCAGGACGATCGACACTCTTTATTATATCACCGTGCGTTGCGTAGTGGGTGTGCATTTTGCGTGCGGATTGTGTGAATTCTTCGAGTGTTGGGATTTCGGCAACGTGTGAGCTTCCTCGCCGTGTCGATCTCCACCCTACGATTGCTACCTACGCGGCAGGGTTGAAAAGGCCTGCCCGTGGTCCAGGATTGGTTCCCTCGAGACGTCGAGGCGTCCTGCGACCGAGGAAGGTGCATCCCACCAACGTGCGGCCAGGGCTTTACGTCGCGCCGTCCACGTCTCGTTCTGCGTCTAAGGTAGGAGAGCTCTCCAGAGTGCGAAAGGTACCTCGCGGCGATAGAATTAAGCTACTTGCGTTTCTTTCTCGGTTGTTGTCTATAGTAGAGTCTCTCTTTTTTTGTATAAGCGTACATTGTAATTGCGTTTCTCTCTATTTGTTTAGTCTATCCTAGAGTCACTTTTCTTTGTATAATTTCCTTATTTCTAAAATAAAGCTATAGGCTTGTCCCGGCTTTTCTCTCTACTCCGTGAGAGTTTTTACGCCGCGGCAAGTCGTCTTTTTTCTCCCGCGAAATTCATTGTGTTTTGCGTTGATTTATTCACCCAAGCTTCCCTCACTCATTCCACCATTTTAATTTAATATATATATATATATATATAATTTGAACTCTTTAGCTTTTGTTCAGTAAGAGATCTCAAATAGACATTTTATGTAAATAAGTACTTTGGAAAGTTATAGTATAAACAATATAAAAATGTATTATTAATAAGTATTTTGTTAAACATTAAAAAGTTTTATCATCGTTATTTGGGTATTCAAATTCAAAACTTTATTCAATTGCGTGTATTTTTTGCAATGAATATTAGTAGCTAGAAAAGACAAATAAACACAATCATGAGTAACAATTTTTACAACAACAGTATGAAAGGGCTGGAAAGGTGGGGAGCACGAGTATGCAAAGTACATACATACTTGTTTTGTTCTTCTACTTCTCTTTCTTGTTTAGTTTTAGGTTAGTTTTTAAGCTTTTCTTTATACCATTTCCTATGTACAGGTAATTTTATTTATCTCTATAGGATGCCTTCTAAAGGCATTGTAAGTGGTTTGATAAATAAATAAATAAATGTGCGCCGAGTCACATCAATGTGACTCGGCGTGGAGAGTATCTAGTAAACCGCACGCGGGCGAACGAGAAGGCCGCTACTCGTTGCCGCTACTACTGCTGACGCGATACAGAATAAGAGCTCAGCCCTACTTACTCGCTGTCGCCGTTCTCGGTAGGCGCACACCACACTCTCACACACACACACTCTGCGCCGGTGGTGTTACTGGCTCGCTCGCAGTATCCGACGTCCTCTCGTTCAGTCGCTGATGGACAGGCCAGGTTGTCCTTCCATGGAATGGAAGCAGAGGTGGAAGCAGAGGTTGTCAGGGACGTCTTCTTTTTGCGATTACACACACTCTTACTCTCCCGCACGCTATCAGCCGTCGCTCAATTGTCTTCTACATTCACTAGTTTTTTTTTTTCAATCAAAACAGCTATCTTCGGATTTCTACACATTTTTGTTAACTTAACTTAACTTAACTTAACGTAAAAACACGCCTTTTATAACATCATAGAATCTAATTAACGTAACTTTTAAAAACTGTTGAAATCTGGTACCATCCGCAGTAAACCAAAACAAAAAAAAATAATCTGCCTGCTAATGTATGAGGCGGTTTTTAATACATAATTTAATACATATATTTTAGACAGTTCATTGTCCAAAAGTTTGCAGGCTCTTCTGATTTTTTATTATGGAATACGAACGCTGCCCTCAATTGTTTTTACAGAATAAATAAATAAATAAATATATATATATATATATATATATATATATATATATATATATATATATATATATATATATATATATATATATATATTGTAACGAGGTGCGGAATCAGGTAGATTCGCTCATCGTTGAAACGCGACGTTGCGCAAGCGCGAGGCAAGATATAGGTGCGAACGCGTGAAACTGACCAAATCGAGCGACGACCGATAGCGTGCGAGTGTGTGTGTGATCGCGAGAAGAAGACGCCCCTGCCAACCTCTGCTTTCAGAGGGAAGGACAACCTGGCCTGTCGATCAGCGACTGAACGAGAGGACGTCGGCTGCTGCGAGAGAGCCACTAACACCACTGGCGCAGAATGTGTGTGAGTGTGTGGTGTGCGCCTACCGAGAACGGTGACTGCGAGTAAGTAGATCTGAGCCCTTATTCTGTATCGCGTCAGCAGTAGCAGCATCTACAGCTTTGCGACTTGGTGCAGCGGCACCAAGTAGCGGCCTTCTCGTTCGCGCGCGTAACCCAATATATTTTCTCAATATACACTATTTGAGGTTATGTATTTATACATCTGCACAGATCGCGCGCAAAAACGAACAGCCAATTAGAACGACTCTTCACTGTCCTTCAGATGGCGCGATCAATTCTTGTAGATAGGATGTACACAAATAAAGTATGCAAAAAGTTACACTTACAATTAAAGAACATCATTAACAAAATGTAACAGGAATAGAAAGGTACGTAGTAAGTATCTTGAGAATTGTTTGTAATTGATCAATATATTACTAAAGTCTAAATCACCAATCATTCGACTCAGCCCTCAATTAAACATAATGATTTTTTGTTTGGCGTATTATAAATAAAATAATATAATTTGAACTTCTGATTGAATTTGAATTCAGATTCCTGAAATTTTTAGCAAACTCATTAAAGTACCTTAAATTTGTTCTAAATGTAAAATACATAATGATCGGGTTCAGGTAATGCATGGCCGATATTGATACGTGGATAAAAAAATCTACAGCGTGCAATATATTTCGAAAGCCTCGTCATCGAAGATCCTTGGCACCTACACACTGAGCATGACCGGCTACTGTAAAACGATATTTGTACGTATGCACGAAAAGTCACGAAATCCACTTTCTGGGCCCCATCATCTGGGTGGACAGTGCAGTAGCTGATTAAAAACATAACCTTAAATTCAAGCAGACAATTTAATCACATTTACTCTACGCAGCTTATAGAAAACTGTGAGAAAGCGATACCCAACTGTATTATACATAATAACTTGTGCGGCTAACTTCACAGTCCTGCCACTTATTGGCTAGAAAGCCAACTTCACGGTCCTACCACACTAAAGAAAAAAGTAGAGATACTGTTTTGAGCATTCATTATATATAAACTCGTTTTTAATGAAACGAAACGGCTTTTTACAAATATTTTTGTTGAAAATCACAGTTTAGCTCAGAAAACATACTGATTAGCCAAAAAACTCAATATCGAAGTAAATAGTGTCACAGGCGCCGCGGCTTCGTCTGTTTATCAAACTCACCTTCATGCCCTGTTGGAAAAGGCCGATAGAAGTCGATGAGATCACTTTTCGACTTGAATAGTGAATCTTAATTTCACTTTTTGCATTAGAACTTGATAAAAAGTGATAAAATACGATAAAAATCAATATAAATCGATAAAACTTAATATGAAAAATTACAATTGAAATTGATAGAATTTCAAGATCATGGTCTATCGATTACAATTGCAATTTTTCATATTGAGTATTATCGACTTATATCGATTTTTATCGTATTTTATCACGTTTTATCAAGTTCTAATGCAAAACATGGAATTAAGATTCACTACTCAAGTCGATTGAAATCTTATCGACTTTAATGGTGAATTCTAATCGATTTCAATCGATTTCTATTCACTTTATCCAGCAAGGTGGCTCTACCGCGCAACTTGATATTAAATTTAAAATATATGTTTTGGTTGAAAAAAATCGTTTAAAATAATTTCTAACTAATAATGCGCAATTTGATCATTTGAATTAGCTTGGGGCGCGTAGTTGTGCACAGATTGTGAGAATTTTTAATAACACGCACGAACGTACGTACACATACACATACATATACATATGCCCGCACACACACACACACAGGATACAATCAGGATAACAATCAAGTACGCCGAGGGCAGAACCAACGCGGAGGGACCGATTAAAACGGGCCTTGCGAAGGTGAAGGCGATGGAAGAGATATGAAAAATAAAAGAAAAAATAAAAGTCCCTCTTAAAGGCGCTAGAGCTTTGCTTGGAAATAATTCCTTTGAGTAAGAAGAAGCAGTCACGAGAGTTTGGCAAGTGTTGCTAGCGCGTGAAGCTGAAACGGTCCACGATCATGTCCACGCATCTGTCAGTTATGTAAACATAAGTCTTCCCTTTTCTCTAAAGTAGAAGATCCACGAGAGTAGAGCTGCTCGTGTGTTGCAGGAGATGAGTAGGGCATATCCACTACGCATGCTCCACACACTTAGGTAAACCTCGTAGCTTTAGCCTAATATGCGAAGTACTACTATCTCATTATGTGCCTGTAACCAGACAGCTCCACCAAAGAGCAGGGACCTTCCCGATCCGGTAGAACACCTGATGGGGGGAGAGGAGTGGATGATAATATTTAATAAAAATGTTATATAATATGTACTATATAATAATTATTATATTCATGAATTATAATCACTTATTCTTTCAATTGAATTGACATACGATTCTGGATCTCTGAAGCTATAGGAAGAGGGAGTGGACTGCACGCCGACTGTTCGAGAGCCTGGGGCTCATGGACTACTGGATATGGAGGAGACCGGAGCAAGCAGCAAGAGCTACCCTTTGCCAAGTACTCAGTTTAAGAGCCAGATCATTAATGCTCGCTGCTGGCTCCAGAGCTTCTTAGATACCCGTGTTGTTCGATTTCTCCTATGTTAGATGCTCACATGCTATCTACTAGCGATTAGGTAGACTATTTACATGATGGCTACTAGCGCCACTCAGTCAGTAACTTGCCTTGGCTAGCAAGTTATCTGTTGCTGCAATCTTACTCCCGGGTGGGGCCTGCCGTCTCAAAACACACACACACACACACACAAATAAGTCAAACAGAGACAAAGGAGAATACAACTAGAGCAGGCAGGAAGCAGTACGGACTTGAAAACAAAAAGAGTAGCACATGAACAAGCTGCTAGAGAAAGTAGACGACTTAAAAGTTGACATACTAAAGGAAATAAATGGTATTGTAGAGCGGGTATAAAAACATAAAGTTATGGTGATGAAGTTACAGGACTTGCACATAAAAAGACATATAATGGATGACAGGTATTATTACGGCATTGAATGTTATGAAGCACAACACGAGGTGCAAGAGGAAATAAGAAAGAATGAGCGGAAACGGCTCTTTAAAGACGCGGTTCTAGCAAGTATTGGAAGCAAGAGGCCAAGAGGTAGCGTGACTAATAGTCCTGACTAACAGAAGAGAAGAGCGAAGGAAAGCAAGACAAGAAGAGACAATGACAGAAGGAAGCGGCGATGCAACGTGAGACCGTCGTCTAGAGTCACTTACAATGCACTAGAACTACTGGCGAAAGCCAGGCCCAACAAAAACAAGCGTCCAGAAAAGATACTATTGAAAGTTGGGCAAAAAGAAACGTATGTGGAAGTCCTGGGAAAAATTTGCAATAGTAGGAGCCCTTGGAAAGCCAGACAACGGCAGACGGGTGACCCTATTATAGCCTAACATGAAAGGCATTATAATGGCCATAGCGATACTTAGCTAGGGAGAGGCCGAGGAGCTTCTAGAAATAGGACACATGGGCATGGGCTTTGTAAATTGCCGGATAGGAAAACATGTGAAGCTGATCACCGCATGGCTGAATGTCTGCAATAAGGCCTTTACGTCCGTAATCGAGGTACAAAAAAACTCATTTTTTCAGTTTTGGATTTATTATTGAAAAATAAGTAGTCAAATCACTTGTAATTTTAATGGTATATAGTTTGACACGTGACCCATCGACATGATTTTTTTCGTGAGGTTATGATTTTTAGTTTCAGAGATATGAATTTAAAAAAAAATCACGTTTTTCATTTTATCTGCCGAACAAAGCAATCGATACCGAGGACCAAACGAGGAAAAGTAAGGAATTTTATTCTCTTTCAAATGCATTTTAGCTGAATTGTTTGTAATAATGGGATGATCGAAAAAAACGCAAAATAGTGTTTTTCAAAAATCAAAAAATGGCCATAAAAAACAATAGTTGAGAAAATGAAAAATAACTGTTTTTCCCGAATTCAGAATCCAAAAATAGATATGCATGTCAAATTTTATTAATATTAACGGAGTAGTTCTAGAAATATTACGGTATACATATATACACACACACGCACACACGCGACATCGTTTTTTTTTTCAACTAGCATCACCGGCCATAGGCTTCCGCGGACATATTTCTGGGCCCAAGTTCATCCAGCCAATAAGGACCTGGCGACTCTGGCCTACAACCATCAACATCATCGCAGCCTCGCTTCTTCCGGGCTTAGCAGCCCGTATCAGCACAGACGCCACGTTACACATCCGGAGCTTCCCTTCTAGGCAGGGCCTCCTCTACAGGAATCTGTATATCGTGTGAAGGCGACCACAATAGACGCGGCATGCGCAGCGAGCGCGCGCGCGCAACGAACAAAAGGCGAATCCGCACGACTCGGATTGAGCGCGCGCGCGCAACATCCGCAAGACGAGTCCGAATTGCCATCGTGAGCACCCGAGGCAACCCGGAACATCCGAACGACACAGAGCCTCGTCTACATAAGCATACGTGGGCGACACCCAGTGTCACCATAAAATCCTAACCTACATTCCGACATATTGCTGCTTCCCTTTGCCACTGTGAGCACACAGGGTTGAGGGTGTAACAATAGTTCCGCCGGTGATTCGCCCGGTCGTGCGCTCACGTCCTGGTGAAACAAAGGTTAATTCCTAACCTTCAAAGCCAGCCTTACGCCGACATCTCACGACTCACTTTATCTCTGTGTGCACACAGGATAAAGAAAAGAACAAGACGAGCGACGAACATTCGTGAAGCCGTGCGCTTACGACCCCACAAATCCGAGGGATAACCTCAAAACACCGTGACACTATCCCGGCTATTCCTGTGCGTACACAGAGCAATCGGAATCGTTGTTACACGACACATTCGGAGCGGCATAGCCGTGCGTAGACGACTCCACTCCCTTACCGAATGAATTCCTAACCTCAAAATCCGCCACCGACCCGTCATACCGCCACCGAACCGATACACCGGAGCCGCGAACACCGGATCATTCTTTTTGCTCCTTTCATCTATCCAGATCCTGGAACCGACTGACTATCCAGACTCTTGGGGAAAGATAAACCGTTAAACCGTTACAAAGCTTAGTTACTTTTGTAAATCAGTCACGGCCTCGCCGCCGGCGCGAACAGACCTAGTCATCTTGTATATAGTTAATATAATCTAGTCACAATCAGCACTCAGTATTATCTTTATTCTTTGTACCCGGTCTGTTTGTCCTTCAAG
Source organism: Nasonia vitripennis (assembly GCF_009193385.2). Taxonomy (NCBI): domain Eukaryota; kingdom Metazoa; phylum Arthropoda; class Insecta; order Hymenoptera; family Pteromalidae; genus Nasonia; species Nasonia vitripennis. Next base: position 482,149 of record NW_022279633.1, read on the forward strand.
GACATATCTCCTATTCGGGAGCGTAGAAGAAGAGATGCAATCATCAAATCTCTAAATATATACTAGTAGGGCTGCGCCCCCCTGCTCGCTTTGCTCGCCAATCCCCGTTTTATTTTTTGTGTGATTTTTTGGTAAATATATTTGATCACGAACATACTTTTTTCTAATTATTGTAATGCTATTCTTGATAGTCATGTAACTCCAAGTACTTTAAAATTAGATAATAGCAATACTGTTGGACAAAGATTACATTCTGATAGAAATAAAAAATTTGTTAAATCACACATAGAAGCTTTGGCGAATGTTTTAAAAAATAATCCCATAGCAAAAAATTATAAACATTTGCACCAAACTGATTTTTTTACGAAAAGATGGAAAAGAGAAACACGTGTATAACAGCCCAGTGACCGCTGAGTGTGCTGCAATTATTGTTTTAGATTCAGGTTTACCAGAAAATAACGATCTTTATATATATCCTAAATAATTACCAGAAAATCATCCACAAAATACATATTTAAATAAATTATCGTAATTGGTCAATCCAACCGTTTTTCTAATAATGTTTCTGCTAGGTGATTTGGGATAAAGGACTAATTACTTTGAAAATCATCATGCACGTGTTAAAGAAAATCTTACACTTTTGCAATATTATTCATATAGACTTGGCTATAGACCAAATGAAAAATTTTTTTGTCCTTTGTTGTATGCAGGACAATGGTGTAACAATTTTTCATACACAGTCATGCAATGATAAAAATGAATCACTTAAACTTTTCAAATATTTCTAATACTTTTGAAAAAAAATTGGATATCTATATACACTACCATCAACATACATCGGAGGTCCTAGATATATGCAACAACATTATCTTGCCAATAGCTATAATGAGAAAATGTGAATTAATTCTTAAGATGGCAAATCTGCGTCTTAAATAAAGTCAAAAACCATAAAAGTTGAAATTAGTGATTGTCGTCAGGAGTAGGTGGTGAAAACCATTGTAGAAAAAAAAATCTTGCAAAAATTAATAAGTTGAAAGTGGGAAAGAAAAGTGAGAGAATAGTCAACTCTAAATAGGCACGAAACTTTTTACACAGAGAGGCGGTTTGCACTCTATGACAAATTGTGGTCAATGACTTATAATGTTGCATATTTTTTTTTAGAGCCGAAGGCGTTTTGGTGAACATAGTGGCGTTAGTGAAAAAAAGTAAATTAATTTATAAAGCCATCATAATCAATAATTTGATTAGAAAATCTAAGTGAAAAACCCCGAAAAGTAGAAATTCGCGGCAAAAGTGAAAGCAAAGTTTATCTTTGCTTCCACTTTTGCCGCTAGCCAGTTATCTTTAGAATTTGAAATTACCGTTGGTGTGCTGTGTGACTAAAAATGCGGGAATAAATCCAGAGAAAATCTGATCGACGAAGTAAAACGTAAAACGGGGTGTCGAAAATGTACAGACGACAGCGAAAAAAATTAAACAAGAATAACGAACAAAAACGAGACAAAAAAAAAATTTCACTTAGGGTGGGCTTGAACCCTTGTCCGCGGGTGGAAAGGCGCGAAGTCTGCTACTGAGCTACACTGTGAGCGGGAAAACACAGCGATAATAGCTTGTTAGCGTAAGAGAAAGAGAAATATAGAGTAGAAATTTACCATTTGATTAATTTGAAGATTAAAATTAAAGAGTTGAGGTGGAATCTTTAGGAGATCGCAATATGTAAAATCCCATATGCACTAGAGATGCTCTGTCTTGAGATTTAATTTATGATCAATGACTTATAATGTTGCATTGATTAAGTCAAGAATGAGAGAATTGCTGTCACAGGGACAACCTGATATTGTGTTAAATATAACAGTTAAATCAAAATAGTGAAAACGCGTAAGAATAAACAATTAGAATTAGCTCCCGATAAAATGACAGAACGGCATTACGAACTCGAAAAATCCTTCGACAAACTAAAAGAAGATGCCGAAAATGAGTCATCACTGGAGCCTGAAGCACTCGGCTTTAGTGAGCAACTGCATGAGAACATGCAATGTGTGTTATCATATATTGAGAAGAACGAGGAAGTGATGACAGAAGTGCACAAAAGTATTGAAGAAGCTGAGAATAATTATCAATGAGCAGTGAATCAGATAGAGGAGCTTAAATGCAAAGTGAACTTAAATGAGAATAAAGTCAACAAATGGTGCGAGGAAAGAGATAAAGAAACTCGAGACTTGTGTATAAAGAATCATAATGAAGCCTTCATGGTACTAAATGAGTTGAAGCCCAAGATCCAAAATTTAACAGCCGAAGTTCAAACCATCAAAAAACTTTCAGAGGATTTAGGAGCGGACATTAATGCCGGTTGCAAATTGATGGTTAGTGCCAAAACTGATTTGGAGGAGCTAATGGATTCAAGAATTGAGAGAATACTTTAATGCTACATGCAAAATAATTTACAGAAGATGTTTGACAATAGGAAAAATCAGAAAGTTACAGCAATATAGGAAAGGGTGGCCTTCCTAGAAAATGAAAACAAAAATCTGATGGATACAATCAAACAATATCAAGAGACTCATAAAGATCATTGCAATTCCTTAAATAATATACAGTTGAAACTTGCGGATCGAGACCAACAAATAAAAGATTTGAGGATCTCCAAACTCGATCTCACTCAAGGCATTAACACTTTGGACAGACAAATAGATACAGCTGAGAATAAATTAGACAAGCATGAGAATAATTTGATTGATCTATCAAGAATAGCCAAGAATCTCAAGGAAGTAAAAGTTGAAAATGCTCATACAGTTGACGCTTTTTTATTGAAAAAAAACCTGAGAGTATTCAACGCTCACCCGGATCCAGCGGAAAAGACAGAGCTGGCTCGGTTCATTTTAATGAATCCGTGGGTATGAGGCAGATAAGAGCATCCACTTAAAATAAATTATCGTGCAGCTCGTTACCATCTCCAATTAGGTGGACATGAACACATAAAAGGACCCACCAATTAGAAAAAAATTGGAGGATTCGTTCTCCTAGTGTGACGTTGGCTCACAGCAAATTTCCAGCAGGTAGCACGTTTTCTCAATCAATAATTTGGAAATATAAAGTGCCCGCGCCAGCTTTCAAGGGTGAATTGCACGAGAAACCAATTGAATTTCTGAGAGAAACGCAAATCCCAACGAAACAGCACTCGAAATTATAAAATATGTGCTTGCGAGGTCCTTGTGAGGCTCAGCCACTAGTTGGTGGGATATGATCGAGATTTCGATAACCTCGTATGAGAAATTCAAGGAAGAATTTCAGGAGAGATTCTAAAATTCTAAGATCACAAATCAAATAAAAAGAAAGATCGAATTTGGAAAATATGAAAAAAAGCCGAACAGACTACACGACCAAACTGATAAGCCAAGCAATAGACGTTGGGGGCTTGGCCGAGAAAGAACTGGTTAGAAAATTGGCGGCACATCATGAATTTGACGTCAGGTTCGCAGTTTTTACTCAAAAGATTGAAAAGAAATCCATGTTGCTACAATCATTGAGTTGTAAAGACGGGGATACGTTCAAAGAAGTGGAGAGTGCATGGCACCCAAAATTCTCACAAAATCCACAAAAAACTTTTAGACCTTAGCCAAATAATAAAGTTATTCGCAACAACACGAGCAAAAACCCTAAGAAAATCGGACAGCGGCTTCGCATCATATAATCGATCCTGCATCAACTTCGCACGGGCCAAAGAATAACTTAACTAATTTTTTTCAGAACATTTGTGAGCGACAAGCACACTGGTTGGACACCGTATGTGAATATTATACAATCGATTAGGAACGAAACTTACCATGAAACAACAGAGTTTACGCCTCTAGAATTGCATCGCAATGTAAAACCGAACAGAGTTTGGAAAACGTGGTTAAAAGCTGAGATAAGTTCAGAAACTAACCTCAGTCACAGCATGTGCCACGGATAAAATCTTGAAAGAAGAGAGTCATGATGCGACTTTGAAAAATAAATTGGTTCAGACACTTTCTGCAGACCCGTGAGAAGCAGTACTCGATGATACAGATAAAAAGACTATTCAATCAAAACGACTAGAAAATTGTCCCGAGATTGTGATTTTGTTGGAAAAAATTAATTTTCGTGATCTGATAGATACGGGCAGTCTGGTAACGTGCGAATCTGAAGTATTTTACAGCACACACTTGGAGAAACTGAAAAAATGCCCAACTGTTCTAATTGTTGGACAAATAATAAAGGGAGCAGTTGGTGTGCAATCAGTGAGATTGAAGTTGAAATTCTATGCCGTAGTACAAATGTGGGCAACGAAGAAAAATCTTAATTTCATAGTAATTCCTCGTCTATCAAGAGAGTGCATCTTTGAATCAATAGAAAACAACAATAAGTATGACATAACAGTTCAGGAAGTAGACGAAAAATTAAAAGACTGCACCTGTAAAAATCCAACAACTAAGAGAGCCTATCTAAAAGCACAAAAAGATTTTCACTAAAAAACCGGGTTTATTAAAAGGTTTCATATTCGAATCAAGATAAAGGACGATTCACCATTTTTCGTGCCGCCTTACCCGATTCTGATAAATGGCAGAGAAACAGTAAGGGACATGATAAAGAAAATGTTGGAGTGGAATATTATAAGACGATTGAACACTTGACATATAGTTATAACCAACTTGCACGCTCTCGCACAAGCCCCTGGATACTCCCACCACAAGTACCGCGTGCGGCCGCTAGGTGGCTGCCGTACTCTCCAAAGCGGAGTAGCGCCTCGGAGAGCATATAAGCGGACCGGATTCCAGGCTGAGGCATCCCTACCCCGCATTAGACTGCGTCTGAGTGGGAGCACGGAGCCAAGGCTACTTGCACAACCCATTCGAGACGCAATAAATCTGATTTTTGTTCGAGATATAATTACTTCGTGTAATCATTTCTCACCCCCAGACAAGAAAAATTAGAAAAGGAAGAAATACAAATGGTGTATTCTTCAATCCGACATCCTTAAGGGAATGTGGTAGACAGGGTAAACAGAGAACTGGGAAGATTTTTTAGAACATTTGTGAGCGACAAGCCTGGTTGGACACCGTATGTGAATATTATACAATCGATCAGGAACGAAACTTACCATGAAACAACAGAGTTTACGCCTCTAGAATTGCATCGCAATGTAAAACCGAACAGAGTTGGAAAACGTGGTTAAAAACTGAGATAAGTTCAGAAACTAACCTCAGTCACAGCATGATGTAGGAGACGTAGGAGTGGAGCACTAATAAGAGCTAACAATGTATCGGATATGGAGCAAAGAGAAGTGGCAAAGTTTTCGGTCTGTGAGAGTACTTATGTGGTGCAGCAAAAAATAGGAGAGGCTATTTATCTGTTGTTGGATTAACAATCAAGGAAGGAACGAGGGAGATTTCATGCAGATGACTTGAAAAAATATAAGCGCCCTATGAAGATGCCAATAAAATTTAACTAGTCAGGCTAGCAAATAAAAAAAACAACAACAAATAAACAAACAACAAAAGAAAAAGAGGAATAAGGCTTGGAGTATAAGCTGCACTGAATGTGCACTTGAAAGACTATTCACGGCTCTAGAGACTATATAGAAGCCGCGATGACTCTACCGAGGCAAACGCACAAGATGGCAAGGATTTCGGCTTTTATCCCCGCAGGTCTGTGCACGCGGTGTAACTCGCCATTTGCTCGGTGTCATATGATGCTATGCTAGCCTGGCATAGATAGATCAATTAAGGTAGGAACGAAGAAAGGGGGTATGATAAACCATTCTAGTTCCGTAATTCTTTCTTAGTAAATCCTTTACATAAAAAAAAATACAATAAAGAACATAGAGCATACGAAGTTTTGCTAAATGAGAGCCATCGTAGAAACAAGAAAAAATTATGTTTATATAGCATGCGCGGTTTCGCTAATAAACAACATTGATCAACATGCGCAGTTTGGTTGAGAAATATAATTTCAAGAAAATAAATCTCGAATAGAATAAGAAAGAGACGAACTCAGAAAAGACAAATAGCGTGTTTGTTTTAGTCACCGGTCACTGACACCTCACGGATAGGCCATACTCATGTAGAAGTGAGAATTCGCAGGGAGCTTTGCGGAAAATTAGGAAGAGCATCAGTTGTCTGCCGACTTTCCTACAAGCAATATCTAATGAAGTATCAAGAAGATATGCTCGTCCTGGGCTTACAGGAAGAGAAGGTCGAAGATCAGGACAAGTTTTTTAAACTATCGGCTGAGGTGGACGAGCTGGTGGACCCAGAGGTTGTCAATGGGTGCATCCTCTTAAGACCCTCTAGATAACCTTAGATATAGACACGTTTTTTGTGTAGCATATGCGAAACAACACTTCCATATATAGCAACGGGATGTCTCGTGCCATATTATTTGTTTCGCTCACTATTAAAAAATCTTGTGTTTCACGCACAGAATACGAGCCCGAAAAATCGCATTTCGCGCAAGAAGTGTTAAAAAAATATTTTGTAATATTTGATGCTATAAGTTATAGAGTTAAGCTCTGTCAATTTTAGAAACTTACAATACAACTCACTCAGATCCCGCAGAGGTTAGTTACCTGACCCCTATTGCACGTAGAAACGCGGTTGATATAGAATTAGAGGTGAATGCAAACAGCGATAAAAGAGCTGCATGCATATCGCACAAGAATGCGCACTTGTACTAACTTGGTAGAAAACTCAAGGAATTGATCGACTATGTCAAGAACAGGAACAGTGTGCACAAACAGATTAAGGATCTTGTCTGAAGCAGAAAGGCAAGCTATAGAACTCTCTGCACGGCCCTGGCATTACAAACCAGAATAGGACCAGCAAGAAAGAACCAAAGCGGGCAAGACCCCACAGACCTGAAGCTCTAATCATCAAGGCTGCAGGAGGAAAAAGCTATGCAGACATTTTGTCTAAAATGAAAGGGGCTCCTTCTCTTAACCAGCTGGGAAATAGCATAAATAAAATACGCAGAACAGGGGCAGGAGATCTTCTTATAGAGCTGAAATGCACAAGAGAAGACAAAACCTCGGACTTTTAAGAAGCGGTTAAGGCAGTACTAGTAGAAGGCGTCACAATAAAAGCGCTACAGCAAGAAGACACCATTAAATTAAGAGATCTGGACATGATTATCTCAAAAAAGAGGTACTAGAAGCACTTCAAAAGGAAATTGGGGAAGAGAACATCATAGAAGACTCTACGATAAAATTTCTGCGAAAGACGTACAGTGACACGCAGATTGCAGTGATACGGTACCATCTTAGATAGCGGCTAAGATCACTAAGCTACAGAAGATTAGAATAGGATGGGTTAACTATAGATCCAGGTGGCTAACCGCAAAAACGAGCCGCTTAGGTGTTATAAATGTCTAGGTTTTGGCCATATCGGTAGAAACTGCACAGTAACTGAAGACATTACGCTTTTCTATAAATGTGAAAAAGGTGAGCACAAAGCAAAGGAGTGTAAGAAACAACCTAACTCTGTACTCTGCAAAGGAAGCACAGGTGCGGAGAGTGACCACGCAGCTGGTAACTATGCATGCCCAGTTTACCGAGCTGCAGTAGAAGCCTTTGATAGACGAAGAAAATAAAAATAGTGCAGTTGAATATGAATCACTGCGCGACTGCACAGGACCTACTGAGTCAGTATGTCCATAAGACAGGAATTCAGGAGGTGACGGAAATCACTAACGAGCCAGTAGGTATAATCCACAATTAGCTGAAGTAGACTAAACTTTAGCTTGCTAGCCATACAACAGAGGCTATGCTTATATTTAGTAGGACGAAAATGAAGACAATAACACTAACAGTGGATGGATACGAGACAGACTTCTAGTCGACTATTAAGTACTTGATAATCACTATGAACACCAGACTAACGTTTAAGCAGCATTTCAAGAGGGAGAGCAATAAGGCAGCAAAAGTTAGTGCTGCACTTTGGCGCCTAATACCATATGTAGGTGGACCAACGCAGGGTCAATGGTAACTTCCAGCGAGTGTAACTACATATATTTTGTTATACGGTGCCCCAATATAGGCGGACGCCATGTTGGTAAAGTTCTACGCACGAAAGCTGTCAACAGTTTATAGGAGAGAAGCATTGCAGGTCACTTCTGCCTAACGAACAGTATCAGATGATACAGTGTGCGTTATTTTAGGTATACCGCCTATTGACCTTCTAGCAACAAAACGAAAGAATATTATATATATATATATATATATATGCAGTTTTTAAACGGACATGAGTGCTTTCAAGCCTACCTACACCGCTTTAAGATAGAGCACAACCCGAATTGCACAGTATGTTTGGAAACAAATGAAAATTCGGATTATGTCTTCTGCCATTGTTCAAGATATGAAATCGAACGAAAATAATTCAAGCGTTACCTTCAGACAATAGTGGCACCTGAGTCAATGATGACAGCTATGCTGACATCGAAGGATGGTTGATGCGCAGTAAACAACTACGTAAGGATTATTCTCATGTAGGTTTGACATGACGAAGAGAAAAGAAGGGAAGAACAAGGCAAACACCCGAGTAAAACTGTTGCTAGACAAAGCCCATTAAGTTGTAGATACGAGACCTATCTCGGACCAATGCAAAGAAACGTAGGTCACAGAGTTCAGCTCTCACTTCTCTGCCTAATACAGAGGAACGTAAGAGGTAACTGTGGAGTTGCGGTGTCGGAGAGCCACTTGTTCAGAGCTTGCTTTGCCTACGCAACATAAAACACACACACACACGCATACGCGCGCGCGCGTATATGGTATTTAAAAACAGCTTTGTGATTTGTACGTACTTGTTGTAATGTAAAAAGGAAATTTTTCGATACCTGGTCATTCCAATGAGCATTAGGTCCATAAACTTGTCTCTGGCTTCCTTGGAAAGTAGCTATATCATTAAGCATCTTACAATTTTATGCGCTACAAAATAAATTTAATTATCTTTTAGCAAAAATACCTTTAACTGATTCACAATCTAAACTAATTTTAACATATACATTTATATTTGATTACTGTTTCTTATTAATATTAATAATCAATAGATAAGAACAATCAAATCTCATATTTTGATATAAGTGAGAAAATGTTGATTCTATATGAGTGTGAGGTATGCCGCCCAAGCAAAGCTAGGATGACTTAGATATTAGTGTACAATCAATTTTTTTGCTGCTAGAGGTGCGAGTTTACTCCGACCAAAGGTGTCAACAGATACCCGAGGAAGGTAGTAGTACCCAAGTATTGCTTTAAATGCGTCCCGGACATTACGTCCATTTCCGCGGGCAGAGAGGGCACCCAGAGAAGCGCTAACAGTCGACGTGCATTGGGGTCCGCCTTGGCGGCCCCACGAGCTACACGGCAGTCCACGAGCCGTAGCGCCACTACTTCTCCAGCCAGGCAGACCATCAGTGCTTTTCCCCAGGAACCCGCAAGGGTGATTTAAAGACATGGAAAGGTTGCATAGGTAGAGTCGTCGGAGGAGGATAAAGTATTTCACTCTATAACGACGTCCCCCCAAAGAGGCAGGAGCCAAGTAGCGCAGCCTGTAGCCGTCTCCTTCTCTGGGACTACTGATGCTGCGAGCTCGGCCAATTCCACTCAGGCCGAGCAGCTGCTAACACCATTACCACCTAGGATGACTTCTCCTATCTACCCTCCAACTAGAGGGTCGTCGCACCGCCTACAGGCTGCTAGAAACTGAGGCCCCGCGTCAGAACAACGACGCCTTATGGGGCTCCTCAAGGCAGCGTTTACCCAGAAGCAGCTTGAAGAGTCAACAGCTCTAGCGATGCAATTCCTGTGTAGACTCAGGGTCCGGTGGCCTGCGACTCAACAGAGGACACGGCTGGTACGGCGGAGAAGGGCAAACGACCGTGTGACGTAGCCAATCTCAGAGAAAATTGAAAAGTCTCCTGCAAGGCCCGGAGGCTCGCACAATTAATTTTTACACGTTTCTCCGCGTTTCTCGGAGAAGGTTCCGCCGAATCCTCTCTCTTTTGCTCGAGTTTGCAAGGAGGTAATCGGAAATCACAACTCCGAATTTTCTCTATTTACAGCACTGTATTTCTCTCGCCCGTCCTCCGATCTGATACAAGAATATCTCCAATCATTATTTTCTCTCTCTCTCTCTCACTCTCTCGCATACACTCTCTCACGCTCTCCTCCGTATCCGAGTGTCGCGTCGCAATCTACGAACAAAAGCGTGCGCTCTCGCGAGCCACGCCGAATTTGCTCGACAAGGCGATTGCTGCACGGCGTGCTCCTCGCGTCCGCAATCGCGCTTCTTTCTCCTTCGTTCTCTCTCACTTACATAAGTACACTCTTAATCACCCTTGCATTCGCGCTCCTCTCCATGATCAGCTTTTTCCTTCTCTCGATCTCTCTCACTGTTGAAGTGGCCCAGGAAAGTCCAGGTCGTATTTTCGATCTGGCCGCTCGTCTTGTTCTCAGTACGTTCCCACGAAAACCCACGACTCTATACCCCACAATAAATTCTCTCAAAAGGCTCTAACTTGCAAATCTCTTCGGCTCGTGTGATTAGCTCGGGCGTCACACAAAAAGTGCACGGACGGGAGAAAACTGCGCTTTTCGCTGTTCGCTCCCGCTTCTCCCACTCCTCAGTTCTCCTTGCGCGCTGTCCCATCGGCCGAAATCCGACGCGTACGAGCCTTGCACAGCTCACCTACCCCGCTCCTCGTTGCCCCGACGGCGCAAAACTCGGCTCGGCGCCGATTAGCAGTGCCGCTCGCTACAAGTTTCCTCTGCTTTCTTCTTTCTTCCTCGGCGCTATCCTTCCTCTGCTCCAGCGATACTCCATGATCTTGCGCACTACACGCACTCGCAATGTATCTCGGACAAAGTATGTAAAAATTAGAAGAGCCCTGGCAACATCAGCTGTCGTCAGTGGTTCTTTGAGCTTGGTTTCACGCTGTCTGCGACGTCCAAAAGACACTGTCGCAATTCCCCTCCCCTAGACTGAATCTGTCCTCGACGTATTCAGTCTACTACCTTTGAATCACTGTCAGCGATTGAATAAAAGAAGAAAAAATAACTCACCGGCGGCCTGATCAGACCTTACTCTCTATAGTAGTCCTCTCCTGTCTCCATCCTCTCGTCCTGGTCGTTGTAGTTCAGCGATGTACTCCCCCCCCCTCCCCCCACCCCTGCTCAAGAATTTTCACTTCTTGTACTTCCTCTGCTCCAAAATCTTTTTTTCTTCATTTATTTAGCTTTATCAAGCCTTGGAGTGCATGAGTATCAGGCTTATTTAGCTATACAGAAGAGAATACATATACATTTTGGTCAATTTTCGCAGAGTATAACGCTTACAGTAATGGTTTTGTCATTGTACAGTTTATAAGCAGATATTACAGTCTTTGAAAAGGTGTGAGAGAAAGTGATGACGCAAGATTGTAATGGTTGCAACGGAAGTGGTTTATTGTAACGATATGGAATCTGTCGAGTTTTTAGTTTCTGAACCATGGATGGCATTATCTTCGTAAAAAAGTTGGAAGTAAGTCCTTCCGGTGGAGATACTTGTCGATAGGATATTTTTTGGTTTGAAGATAGCTTTCTTTTTTGTATACTTCAAATAAGTCAGTAAACGGCGTTAGTAAAATATCGGGGGTGTTCATCATAGTTGCACTTTTTGAAACAGATGAGCGGTTATTTATGCGGTGCTTGCTATAATAATTTAGTTCGGGGCACATGCACGCATCCGAACCGACCATAATGAAGGGGAAGAAAGTGAACGAAGGAGGATCTCCATTTATTAGGGTAGGAGCCGGCTTTGTATATGCTGTTAAAAATGTCCAGTAGGAGAAGTTGAGGAAAGGAATTCGTTTTCTTGGCATTGAGGAATGAGGAATCGGTTTTTTTACGTGGGGTAGAGTGTCGGATAGTCTCTGTGACAGTATTATAGAAAAATTCGTATCTTTGGACTGGTGATAAAATTTCATATTCTGCAGTGAGGACATAATTTTGTTCAAGGTGATTACTAAATTTTTGCCAATCTGTGCGCATTGAAGTTAATTTAAAGGTTTTTTTAACATAATAATTTTTTTTTCACAGAAATTTTGATATCAAGTGGGTAGTGATCAGAACCCCAGGTTTCATCAAGAGCTGTAGAATTTAGTTTGTCTTCAATATCTGATGTTGACAAGACTAAGTGAATATTCGATTTCGTACCATTATAAGTATTTACTCGAGTTAGCGTATGGTCATTATGAATGAATAAATAACGTGATTCTATGGAATTTTCGAAAAATTTGCCGTTCTTGTCAGTGTGTGAACAATTCCAGTTAGTGTTATGTACATTGAAATCGCCTATTAAAATAGAGCTTTTTTTTATTAACGTTATCAACTATACAGTTCCACTGCTCTTGAGTCAAGGTGATTCCTGGGGTTCACCCATATGCTGTTTTATACTCTGAATGTTCCAGAATAAGATTCGCAAATCTTTAAGGTGGAATTTAGCTGAAGAATCTATTTTGATTTATACTGGTTCGAGTCGTTGGTGGAAGCTAAGGAATCACTCGTGTCTCCACTGATATGATTGAGTAATTTCTTTTTTAGTCTGTTTATTCAGTTTTTTAGTTTAAGTTCAATAGATTGGTCACTTATAGCCGATAGCATGAGGCTAATTGTGTCTTCAACATATCTTGCGGAAATCTTGTAGGCGTTTGATTTATTATATGTTTCTAGTGGGAACCTTTTTAGATTTAGGAGATTGAGAGGTAGTTGTTCTAAGTGATTCAGAATGAAGTTTTCAGCCGGGGCAATTATTTGTCATTATTTGAGCTTATTGTGGACAGAGATTTTGTCGCCGTTCGTTTCAATTGAGTGGAAGCAGGAGGGGGCATGAGCTTGTGGCTGATAGAAGCAGTTGGACCTGCCACACTGGCAGCACTTTGGCTCAATTATTTTGCAGAGGAAGGAGGTTGTTTGTCCAGTTGTGGGTCAGTTGTAGAGTTTTCTTTGCGTAAACTTTCTTGTTGACGTTGTGAAACAGTGTCCGGATGCATCAATTTGTCGAGATGTCCTTCCTGTTTACACGGATAGCACAGTAATCTTGCTGCGGAGAGATATACATGTCTTCCGGGCTGAGATAGAGCTGTCTTTTAAAACTCAGGATATGATTTAATCCTGGGTCAGAGTTTCCTGCTTTGATGTACGAGATTGAGGATACTAGTTTGATATTTAGCTTCCTTAGTTCATCTAGGATCGTATCATTGGAGATAAAAGCCCAAGCATTTGATAGTATTATACGTTTGGCTCTGGAAACTAAAGGACGGATTGTAAGTTCGTGATTCCTTAATTGTCTTGTGTATATCAATGAGGTACTGTGTCCTTGTTGTTTACAAAGAGGCAGATTCGGTTATTAGAAATACGGGATACGAATCTAATTTTGGCTGGATCGATTTTGCTTGCTATTGCACGCGTGTATTCGTTCACTGGAATACCTTCAACAGCATCCTTCTCGATAAACCGCGCGTACCAGCCGACTATTTCCAAGAAGCTCCGTAGCGCTTTCACGTTCTTCGGAGCCGGATAATTGACTACCAGCGCAATTTTCTCTGGATCCGGCCGTAAACCTTCTCGATCTAAAAGAAACCCTAAGTAACGCACGCTTAGACAACAAAAATAGCACTTCTTCTTATCTACTACTAACCCCGCGCTATTCAACATCGGCAACACCTTCTCGGTCAATACAAGTGCTCTTCCAACGTTTCCGTCGCGATTATTAGATCATTAAAATAATTAAATACGTGTGGCTCATACTCTGGTCCAAATAACACGTCCAGCAATCGTTCCAGTGCCATCGGCGTGTTACACAGGCCAAATAACATGCGTTTAAATTGCCAGAGGCCCAAACCCGGTACAGCGAACGCCGTATATTTTCGACTTTCTTTCGCGAGCGGAATCTGAAAATACGCCTGTTTCAAATCTATTTTAGACAGATAATGCGCGTTTTGTAGCCGATCTAAGATTGAGTCCATATTTTTCATGGGATATGCGTCCTTTCTTGTCACTTTATTAAGGGGACAGATACACCTTAAATTGTCAAAAAATGAAAAATCCGATTTTCTGTTTATATTATTTCTAAATTGTTTAAAAAATGAATGAAACTATTAAATATATATATTTAGGTATAAGGTTAAAAAGATAAAACAATGTTTATATGTGCCATATTATCAGGTATGACATTTCTTCGAAGGTCAAAATTCAGAATTTCAATTTTTCAGCTACCGTAGACTTACTTAAGATTTGGGCTTCAAAAGGCACATTTATACTGATGGATATGCTTCAAACACATATAGTTTTCAGATAAATGTTGGGTTTTGCAAAAAATAGTACATTACGATACGTGTGACTTAAATGGTTCTTTTTCACACGGCGCAGTTAGCACCCGATGCCACTCGGTTGGTCGGCTAACACTCGATCTACAAGTTCCTCGACTTTTTTGCGCTCACTCTGCTCTAGCTTGCGAATTCCTGCACACTATGCAAAAATGACTGCCTTTCCTCCCTTTGCGTTCTTGTTACTCAAAAACACGCCATAACTTCCGACCTAATCGCGTATCTGAATCAAAAGTCTCGCAAAAATCCATGCCTAAAATAACGTCATGACCGAGATCCGTCATCACCTTAAAATCAATCGGATGTGCGTGACTGTCCATCTCGAGTATTGTTCGCATGATTCCCTGCACTTATATTACTTTCCCGGTTGCCGTTCTCACGTGCATATTCGTTGGCCGCAGCCGTGATTTAAACCTCTCTGCCACGTGCGGTACTACCATCGGAAACGTCGCGCCCGGGTCCATTAGCGCCTTATAATTTTTACCGCCAATACTCACGAATATGAAGTTTCGATTATCCGCGCTTACGCTTGCAACGACTTCTTCGAAATAACACGACTCGCTTCATCTTTCGCGGCACGCGCGACGGGCGAGCTCTCGCATGCTCGAATGTTTGTTCTTGCATTGCGAATCGCGTTCTCACATAAGTACGCGCAATAAACGGTCTCTCAAAACCTCTACGTTCCCGGCCGTGCTGCAACGTCGCTCTTCTAACTCTGCGACGAGCTCCGCAACGTCAACTTTTCCTACCTCAAACTAAAGTGTCTGCATCTTGTGTGTCACAAGAACACGCGAAGCCGAATAGTCAAAAACGTTGTTCTAAAAATCAAAACACTCGGCGCTCCTGCTCACTAGAAAAACACGCCGCGGTACGCGCTGCAACACGCTAGCGCGCGCTCTCTGTTTCTTCTAAGAACTTCTTCCCTCGACTCTCGAGCCTTCGGCGTCGTTTTTCGGAACGCATGACTTCTCTTGTTCTCGCGCGCGCGTACAAATTTTTCGGGGGAACTTAGAATTACAGTGCATACACAAAAAAAAATATATATATATATATATATATATATATATATATATATATAAATCGATATTTTAGCAGCTACTTACTCTGTTCTTCCACCTCAGATCCGTGTGCAATTTTTCGAATTTTAACGAGGCGACTTTCACACTTTCATACTTCAAAATCTCTCAAAATGAATTTTTTTGGTTAAATATATTCGACCAAGCCCCACGTAATAGGTGCTATTTGTGCGGTGACCAATCTCGGGGAAAACTGAAAAGTCTCCGGCGAGGGACGAAGGCCTGCACAACTAATTTGTACACGTTTCTCCGCGTTTTTTGGAGAAGGTTCCGCCGAATCCTCTCTCCCTCGCTCGGGTTTGCAAGGGGGTAATGGGAAATCACAACTCAGAATTTTCTCTATTTACAAAACTTTATTTCTTTCGCTCGTAGTTCGATCCGATACAAGAAAATCTCTAATCATTTACCCTCTCTCTTTCTCTCTCTCTCTCTCTCTCTCTTTCTCGCATACACTTTCTCGCGCTCTCCTTTGTTCCCGCGTGTCGCGTTGTAATCTACGAACAAAGACCCGCGCTCTCGCAAGTCACACCGAATTTCCTCCACAAAGCGATTTCTGCACGTCGTTATCATCGCGTCCGCGATCTTCGCCTGGTTCAACGTTGGCAGCTCGGGATGGCGACTTCCTGGTGATGACCTTGGCGCAGCTTCTTCCTTCTCTTGCTCTTTTTTTCACGGTTGAAATGGCCCAGGGAAGTCCAGGTCTTCCTATCGATCTGGCCGCTCGTCTTCTTCTTAGTACGTCCAAACGAAAACCCACGACTCTATACTCCGCAATAAGTTCTCTCAAAAGGCTCTAACTTGCAAATCTCTCCGGCACGTGTGTTTAGCTCAGGCTTAACACAAATGTTAGAAGAGCCCTGGCAACATCTATAATCAAGGTTATGGAGCATCGCTGGAGCAGAGAAATGCTAGCGCCTAAGAAGAAAGAAGAACGCAGAGGAAACTTGTAGCGAGCGGCACCGCTGCGCCAGTGCGGAGATAGGATAGTATGAGTGTGAGTGAGAGAGAGAGAGAGGGAGAGAGCATCAGAGGAAAGCGTGTGCGCCAATCGGCGCTTAGCCGAGTTTAGCGCCGTCGGGGTAACGAGAAGCGGGAAAGGTGAGCTGTGCGAGATTCGTACGCGTTGGGTTTCGGCCGATGGAACCGCGCTCAAGGAGAACTGAGGGGTGGGGAACGCGGGAGCAAGCGATGAAGAGCGCACTTTTCTTCCGTCCGCGCACTTTTTATGTGACGCCCAAGCTGAACACACGCACCGGAGAGATTTGCAAGTTAGAGCCTTTTGATAGAATTTATTGAAGGGTATAAGTCGCGGGTTTTCGTGGGGGGGGGGGGGCGTACTGAGAAGAAGATGAGTGGCCAGATCGAGAGGACGACCTGGACATCCCTGAGCCACTTTAACCGTGAGAGAGAGAGAGAGAGAGAGAGAGAGAGAGAGAGAGAGAGAGAGAGAGAGAGAGAGAGAGAGAGAGAGAGAGAGAGAGAGAGAGAGAGAGAGAGAGAGCGAAAGAAGAAAGAAGCTGCGTCAAAGTCATCACCAGGAAGTCGCCATCCCGAGCTGCCAATGTTGGACCAGGCGTCGAGGCGAAAAGTAGGTGTACTCAGAGACGAGTTAGAGAATACGCGACGTGATCGTGGAGAGGAGTGCGAAGACGAGGGTGATTAAGAGTGTGCTTGTGTAAGTGAGAGAAACGACGTGCAGAAATCGCTTTGTCGAGGAAATTCGGCGTGACTCCCGAGAGCGCGCGCCTCTGTTCGTAGATTGCAACGCGACACTTCGGAACGGAGGAGCGCGCAAGAGAGTGTATGTGAGAGAGAGAGAGAGAGAGAGAGAGAGAGAGAAAGAGAGAGAGAGAGAGAGAGAGAGAGAGAGAGAGACTTGGCTGTCTCCCCGGCTGCAATGGGAACGCAGCAACTAGCAGCTGAACGGGGGGCACGGGTGATCGGGCTTACCTTCAATCCGGCGAAATGTGCAACTCTGCACATTACAGCCCGGGGCAAGGATGCGGTCCGGCCGACCGTCTGCTTTGTTCAAGGGTCACCTGTCGGGGCGCTTGACTCTAGGGCTGCCTATGAACACCTGGACATTCCCACGGGCTACCGAGTTAAGCAAACTTCTACCCAGACGATCACGGACCTTCTAGCTGACGCCCAAGCCATTGACCGGTCCATGTTAGCACCCTGGCAGTTAGTGGCAGTGGAATCGTTGCTGCTGCCTCGTCTCGACTTCATTATGCAGGGTGTTGACATCGAGAACACCTACCTGTCCGAGGCAGATAAAGGCATCAAACGGCTGACTAAATCATGGCTCAGCCTTTCCCAGCGAGCAAGCGCAGAAGTGGTATTTCTGCCACCTTCTCAAAGAGGAGCAGGCCTACTTCCGCTCGCAGACCTGTATGATCTGCTCACCGCCTTCCACGGGTATAAGATGCTGAACTCGAACGATGAAGCGGTGACTGAACAAGCCAGGTCCACGCTGGAGAAAACGGTCTCAGAGAGGCTCAAGAATCAGGCATCCAACATCGACATCGCCTGCTACCTCTCTGGAGACCTGGATCTGCCAAAGGCGGTAGGGACGTCATCCTTCTGCACCAAGGTCAGAAACGCAACCCTGAGATGCAAGACCAAATTTGGGGTGAGTTGGCAAAGGTGCGTAGAGAAGAAGGAGTTCTTGGTGGTCTGTGGGAGCACCAACGATCCACGGTGTGAAAAAAAAGTCCCAAAATAGTTTTTAAGGGCCCCAAAATTCAAGGCAAAAAGGCCCATTTTGCGATTTTAGCGATAAAATCTTTAACTTTTTCAATATTTATAATATTTTTTGGTAAAAAAATTATTCGACTTGCAAATTTTTGTCTACTGAACTTACATTTATCAAGAAAAGTTATCTGAGCTCCTTTAGTTTTCAAGAAAATCGACTTAAATATGATAAATCGTGTATTTTTGGTAAAAAGTTATGTATATATTTATAAACTTTTTAATTTTGATAGAAAGCATTTAACATTTTATAAAATGTTACGGAGTAAGAGCTTAGCTCTGTGACCTACGTTCCTCTGCATCGGTCCGAGGAGCGTTTCGTATCTACTACTTACAAGGAAAGGTACCCAACCCGAACTCACCGATTTTGATGATTTTCATATATGTTGTAGAACATAAAAAAATAAGAGACACGTATTTTTTTTTATCGGCTAATTTTCACTTTTAAGGGGTAAAAACCTCCCCTAAAGTTAACCCCCAAAAAGCGTTTTTTTAAATATCTCGGCTTAAAATTAATATTTTTCAATGAAACAAATTGGAGGTTATTTCTTACAAAAAGAGCAAGTATTTCATGGTGATTTGAAGAGTAAGGGTAGCATCCCCTATTTTTTAGGGGTTGAAAACATATATTTTTTGGCATAATTTTATAATAAAAATGTTTAAACCGACTAAAAAAAATTGGAAAAAATGTTTAAACATCCTTAATAACAAAATTTAGTTGACGTCTTTCGGTGTTTTCATAAATATTACCCCTAAGGGGGTAAACCACCGCTAACACAAAATAACTGTAAATATGTAATTCAATACATAATATTTCGTAGAAAGTTTGTATATAGAGGTTTTCGAGGTCGCTGATTACAAATCTGTTATCAGATTTTGAAAATTCAAAATGGCGGATCCAATATGGCGGACGGAAATATCGAAAAAAAATTTTATATAATAAAAAAGTTTTAAACGACTAAAAAATTTGGAAAAAATTTGTAAACATCTATAATAAACAAATTAAGTATTTCGGTTTTTTCATAGATACTACCCTTTAGGGGGTAAACCACCCCTAACACAAAATAACTATAAGTATACTTCAATCCATAATATTTTGTAGAAGGTTTGTATATAAGGGTTTTCGAGATCGCTCTTTGCAAATCTGATATCAGATTTTGAAAATTCAAAATGGCGGAACCAATGTGGTGGACGAAAATGTCGAAAAAA
Organism: Nasonia vitripennis; assembly: GCF_009193385.2. Taxonomy (NCBI): domain Eukaryota; kingdom Metazoa; phylum Arthropoda; class Insecta; order Hymenoptera; family Pteromalidae; genus Nasonia; species Nasonia vitripennis. The sequence goes on from NW_022279633.1 coordinate 501,558, forward strand.
AATTTTAACTTTCATAAAAACTTGTTATAAATGTGTTATCTTTGTAGCCTGTACATGTGAACTAAAGAGCCTTAAACCCTAAACCCCTAAAGAACAAATAGGCTAAATGGTTGTGCTTTTTAACCAAACCACCTCAAATTCCTAAATTTGTAAACAAGAAAATTCTGTGTGTGAAGCAGTTTTATAATTTCCGTAGAAATTGTTATCAGAATGTTATTGAAATTCCTTTATTGTAAATTCAACTTATAATGTATTTTTGTTTATAATATTAGAGTATAATAATAATCTACAATCTTTTATCTTTTGCCATAGTGCATTTTTTGTATTGAGCATAAAATATATTATTTTACGATGTTTTTACAATAATGGTAGTTCTCATAAAAGTGTTTAAAGCACAATGCTTTTTTGCACCAACCACATCGTACAATTGCAATGTTTGTGCACCCTTCTATTTCACAATGTGTTGCACAAGACTTTCCAAAACTGAAATCTATAGGATTATCAAAGGCTATAGCCGGGTTACTATGGTGAAATGGCCCCCTTGGAAAATGTATATATGTTATATACCATTCGATGGGGGATAAAAAAAAACTCCCATAGCCAAATTTTTAGCTCTCTGCCTAGTGCGCATGCGCAGTAACGTCGATAAACGTGTTTTTTTTATTTTATTTTTTTCTGAAGTCCCTATAGGATAAAAATTTTTTTAAAAATTCACATTGGTGTATTTTTATGTCATGAATAACTGCAATTTTTTTGGGATTACATAACCTCAAATATCGGATCTAAAAAAATTATTAAAGTTTTCAATCGATATTTTGACCCCCTTGTTTTTGAGGTGCAACTTTTTAAGTAGACTTTTTTTGTGTACTTTTTCCCGTTCTTTACGATGGCACTAACGTTTTTTCCTTAAAAATGGTGGCACAACTCGATTTGAGCCAAAAACTGATTTTTTTGCCATTTTTTCACGTTTTTAGCTGGTTATGTTACAATTTAGTTACTAAAGTGACTCCTTTTGAGTAGTTTTGCATATCTTCCCATGAAAACATAATCAAATGAAATATTTTGTTCGCTCCAAGCCGTATTTTTTATATTATCTTACGTTTTCAATGATGGTCTTATCAGAATTTGAGGTAATAAAGGGTTTCTCTCTATATATAAAAAGAATATCGCCGCTGTCAGTGTCTGCTTTTCTCTTTAACCTAAAAATGCCCTCATTTGAGTGATTTAACGCCGAAAAAGGCCATTTTTGGTACCATGTAACCCAAAACTAACCTAAAAATGTCATAATGCAAGGGTTTTCACGCAAAAAAGCCTGTTTTTAGCTAAACATAGCCTTGAAATCGATCGTTTGAGGGTACTTTTGGCGTCTTGTGGTCTTAAAAAGGCCATATTTGGCTTATCTGCCTCTACTTAATTGATTATTCAAAATCTATTGACAGTAATAATTATCAGGTAAAAAGGAATTGAAGTTAAGTATGTTCAATTCGTACAAAGTATAATTTATTATCTTCATAGGCTATTTAAAATAAATTATGGAACGTATACAAGTAGCTTTTTAAAAATAACGAATGTTCACAATAGAAAAAATGATTCACTCATCATTGTCACTATCTTCATCAATACACACTTCAATTTGATCATTAAGAAACATTTTAGACAGAATTTCAGCTGGTCGTATGATTTTTGATAAATATCTTCCATGTGAAAGATAATAGATTATGGCAGCAATATGCGCACAACATCCTATAGTACGGTTACCGTTAGCACAATCACAACAGTGTCTTAAGATGCTAGAATAACCAATACCATTTGGTTTATACTCAACGAAACATTTGTATTGTTTTCTGTTAATATGCCTGGATTGAACTTCAAGTTTGAGAATATTGTTAGTCTCTTTTGAATATCCAATCTTCAAATTATTATCTGCGTCAAGCATTTCCGCTAAGTAAGATATTGTCTGTTTAAGCTGATATGTTCCTGTAAACAGAATTTTCAAATCTTTTATTGTTAATTCAGGAAAGTCTGGTAAATCATCCGAAGTTATTATTTTAAATGGTAGTTTCCGACGACTCCATCTTTTGTCTGCTACTAAAACTGCTAATGTATTTTCAACATTTTTTCTAGATTGCATAGAATAAATATTTCATCTTGCATGTCTTCATCAGAATCTAGGCGTTTGCCAAACAAGTTATTTAAGTAGCAAGAAATTTTACAATAAGATCCAGTATTTTTCACCATTTTATTATCAAGTTTGTGATCTAATAACCTATATTTTTTCTTTTGAACTCCGTGCACTGCTTCAACAACCCATCGCAGTTTTGTCGTGAATATTGTTTCATTTGATTCTTGCGTAGAAAGTTGAGATTTTGAACATTTGAGTGCAGGCATCAAAACAATATAACCCATATTTTCTAATTTTTGTTTAATGTCCCTGAAACCTCTATCCAGTATAAAAATGTCCCCTTGGCGAAGAAGTTTCTGTAAAATATTCTGCTTCTCTTCCAATATTTCAATCAGTATTGTAGCATCATTTTTATTTGCAAGATATGGACCTAACTGGTCAACAACATAACCATTAGTAGTACATATAGTAAATGGTTTAGTCAGAGGAACTTTTTTTTGGCCTGAATAAGATTTTCTTTGGTACTCGTTATTAGAGCTTTTTTCATGCCTTATATAAGTACCATCAGCAATCAAAATAAGTTGTTTACCAGGATGTAATTTCTTTGCCATATTAGAAGTTTGATTTTCAATCAATTTATTTCTGTCTACATTTTCTAATCCAAAGTGTTTTGGTAGTAAATCTTTTTCGAAAGATAATAATACTGATTGACAAAAACGAGATACTTGTTGTTCGCTTTCAATGTCAAATATTGTAGAGATGAGCGAGTTAGAATTCCCAGAGCGCATTTTGAATAAAAATACGACAATGGCTTGTGTCGCTGTCCTTACACAGGAATTCTTCAGAGAAGTGAGTTGATCTTTAAGATAATTAATATTTTCCCACGTTAATCCCGTAAAAACTTTCAATTTTTTTTCAGGCATGGAAAATTCAGCTACTGTATCTAATAAAGTTTCGTCTGCTTTCATTGATAATTGACTCAAAAATTGTAGTAATTCATCAATATATACCGTACTTGTAGTGGAAAAAATATTAATTTTATTTAGTTCATCTTCATAAAATCTTTTTTTAATTAAATGTGTGCAACAGCATCTATTGCCATGTGGAATAAAAACATTCATTTTACTATAAACTTGAATTCGGGCCTCTAAAGGAACTAATATATTATTAGTCTGTTTTTGGTACCCACAAACAAAGCAATATTTATGTGCCGCAATCGTCCTTTGAATAAGTAATTCCGTGGTTGCTCGTACTTTTTGTTCCTTTATTGTGTATACAGATGATTGTGTACTTTCCTGAGATGATGAAGTGACAGTTAGCTGAGAAAATGATTCAGAAACATTTGAATCTTGAGACGAAGCAGTTGCTGGAACATTAACCTTTTTAGGTTTAGAGCTTGATATGTATTTGGCTAATCGCTTTCTACATGAATCACAAATTACATCATGGATGTAAATATCTTTATTTGATAATTGTTTAGCATATTCGATTTCAACTTCAGATTCGATTTCCTTTTCTCGACCAATTGATTTTCTAATATAAATATTACACATGGCACATCTTCGATCATCGCGTTTCCTGATGTTATCTGACTCTTCATTACTATTAGATGCCATATTTATTTAACCATTAGACAAGAAGATCACTTCTGAAATAATAAAATATAAATATTTTACAATACATTTAAAAATGCTGTTAGTTAGTTTTTAAAAATCTAAAAAAATTGTTTGCCTTTTTTAAAATTAAAAACTAGAATGAATAATAAATATTACAAAAATATTATAATCTAAGTTCTTGTATAATCCAGTTTTCTCAGTAGCTTTACATGAAAAGTAAAAAAATAATATTGCCTAGTAAAAGTGAAATAAGTTGTATTTCATTTATAAGTTTTTTAAGCAAATAATTTTTTTTTGTCATAAAAACTGTATTGAAGTGCTTGCACCTAGTGATTTTATAAAATCAACAAACCTATGAAATTATTATAATCAATTTGTTTTTTTGTAAAAATATGTTCTTGTATCTAGACATGAATAATAGTGTATTTTAAAATAAATAAATAATGTTGTTTTTAATGATGTTTCATATACGTATGTGTTTAAAGCATAGGTTAGCTTGTGTTTACTTTATTCATTTTACATTTTTTTAACTTAAAAGTTAATTGACAATTAATAAGTTCGCATCCTATTAGTTCTATTTTTCATTTGTATTATTTCTCATGTATTGTTTTTATGTAAAACCAAATATTTTTTCTCATCTCATAATAATTAACTATAGTAAAAATCACATCATATATAGTCGTATGCAGATATTTATGTGCATTTTTTATTAATTTGACAGTATTTTATACATAAACAAATTAATTATTGTTCAAGACTTTCTATATTTTATCAATTTAATCATACTTGTATAATTAATATACCGCATTACATCAAAACATGCAACTCATCAATCGTCAAATCCGTTTCTAGCAAAAGTTTATTGTCATATTTTATTCAAATGTTTTTCCTTCTTAATTTTATTTAGTTAATAGTTTCAACAACTTTATGTTTAACTAATTTCTCATTTTACTTTATGTGATTAGCCTAAATTGGTTAAGTTAAATAGATAAAGACTCGTTCCCCTTACATGCATTGTACGTATATCTATATCTATAGGATTGAAAATTCATTTTTATTAATTACTTTTTTGTTAGCTTATTGATTTAAAATCTGATTGCTATTTTTGTTTTAGGATAAGATCGGATCTTTATGCGAGTACTAAAACAGTTTATAATTTAATGTTGGTTTAAACTTTTGATTTTATGCAAGAATTTAATAACGTACACAACATGTTTTTCTTATTTAGCGTATAAAAAGGTCTAATAATTATCTGTTATTATTATTACATTATTATATTATTATATTATATTATTATATTATTATATCATATTATTATATTATTATATCATATTATTATATTACTATATTATCTGTCATTATTTTTGATACAATTACTCTTAATACTACAGAATTTATAATAAAAATTTTATTTTTCTACCCATTAATAAGTCTTACTCTGCATATACCGGTAAAATACAAGTGTATTTATTATAAATACATGGGAGATTTTTTATTTATCAGTAGGTTGGTTACAGTATTTTTTTCAAAACTCAGTGTCGGCATAAAAATAACATTTTAGATATTAATAATAGGTTTTGATTTTAAAGAAGTTATTTAACAAAATATTAATTTATTGTGTAATATGTATTAGAAATACATATAACCCTAATATCAAAGCATATAATCTGTGATGTCAAAACTTTTGAAAAACTTTGTTAAATCTTCATTTTTTTAAAAGATATGTAAAATATATAGTACTCACTTTAAATATACAAGATTGTTAGTTTTGAAGTAAACAGCAGAAAGATTTAAAGTAGCCGCGTCAGCCTTCGGTTCCAACTAACTCCAATGTATTTGAAAATAAATACTTAACTACTTCATTATTTTTTCTAGTATTGCTATCAATTATCAGTCAAAAGCCGAAATAGTAAAAAGAAAAATCGAAACAATTTTTATTTGCTAGATTTTAATTTACTTTAAAAGTTATAAACTTATACTAACAGCGTTTTCACCATTCACTTGTATTAGTATATTATGGAGAAAGTACAATTGAGTCCGTCGTCCCGTACCGACCTCGGGACATACCGTCTGAAATAAGCTGTTTTTACGGGATTGGCTAATTCTGTACCGTCGATTGGGTTATCGAACAGAATTAGCCAATAATGTAAAAGTGACTTATTTCAGACGGTATGTCCCGGGGTCGGTACGGGACGGGACGGGACGTATTGTACTTTCTCCCTTATATAGACAATTGTAAGAAAAAAAAAAATTAGTTTTGAAAAAAACAATGTTGGCCATTGGTTTGCGCATCGTTTAATTAATTAAGAAATCAAAATACTTTATTTGTTTATGCTCCTGATAATTCTTAATTTTATGATTGACCATTCACTACGCAGATCGTCTGCATTGCAGCCGCCGCGTCAACCGCGCGGCCAAGCATAACCTTTTATTATAAATAAAAATAAACAATAAACAAAAAAGTGCGACAGAGACAATACTTTCGACCAATCACAGAACGTTTAAAAAGAACATAACATTAGCCATCAGTTTTATAATAAGGTGATATCACAATTCTGATAAGACCATCATTGAAAACGTAAGATAATATAAAAAATACGGCTTGGAGCGAACAAAATATTTCATTTGATTATGTTTTCATGGGAAGATATGCAAAACTACTCAAAAGGAGTCACTTTAGTAACTAAATTGTAACATAACCAGCTAAAAACGTGAAAAAATGGCAAAAAAATCAGTTTTTGGCTCAAATCGAGTTGTGCCACCATTTTTAAGGAAAAAACGTTAGTGCCATCGTAAAGAACGGGAAAAAGTACACAAAAAAAGTCTACTTAAAAAGTTGCACCTCAAAAACAAGGGGGTCAAAATATCGATTGAAAACTTTAATAATTTTTTTAGATCCGATATTTGAGGTTATGTAATCCCAAAAAAATTGCAGTTATTCATGACATAAAAATACACCAATGTGAATTTTTAAAAAAATTTTTATCCTATAGGGACTTCAGAAAAAAATAAAATAAAAAAAACACGTTTATCGATGTTACTGCGCATGCGCACTAGGCAGAGAGCTAAAAATTTGGCTATGGGAGTTTTTTTTTATCCCCCATCGAATGGTATATAACATATATACATTTTCCAAGGGGGCCATTTCACCATAGTAACCCGGCTATAGCCTTTATCTGGTTTTTCATTGACGTAACCGCTTTTATACCAGGAATATTTAAACAAATCTATATATCTCGGTGAAGACAGTTGGTTGTGAACCAATGATTGAAGTTTAATTATATTATTTCTCACATGTAAATTCATATCATGATCCATTAACATTACATTATCAGAAAATGTTCGGACAAAGTTTTTCCAAATACGGAATCCATAGACATCAAGTGGTTGTATTTTTCCTGTGGTTCCAGTTGGAATTTTTTTATGTTAATAATTTTATTTTGTGGCATTGTTTCTTCTATAACTTTGTTACAATGACCACTCCAGGAATCAAGTAATAGTATTGAGTGATGGCCTACATAGGGATAAAATATTTTTTCCAACCAGATTTTGAAGTGATCTGCAATTAAACGACTTACTAATTAACTGATCAACGATATTACAATGTAAAAATTGTTATTAGTTCCCTTACTTGTTGTTAATTTTCCAGATTTGGATGCTTCCACGTACACGTTTTCTGGTCTAAATATGTTTTGTTCTACAATATGGCCAAACTTGCCACTTGGTTCCTTTAAAACAAAAAATAGCGGTGACAACAGTTGTCCAGTAGCTGATATTAGTGGCTGTATAGTATAACTATGCGTTGTTGCTGAAATTGACTGTACCAGACATTGCACTTGCTTTTCTCCTTCTACTACTAATGTTCTTCCAGAATGCATTTCTAGCTGAAATCCGCTCTGATCTGTATTATACAAATTTTCGAGTCCAATCCTTGGTATACACGATTTAACGTCATCGATAAATGCTTCAGCTTTAGCCGTAAGTTCTGCACTACTTTCTAGTGTTTTTCTTGTTATGAACTTATTTATTTTCCTAGAAACTATTCGGTGTGCTTGCTTAAATTTGAGTAACCAAGGTTTAGAAGCTTTGAATCTAATATCATCAAAACCAATTTCTTTTTTAGCTTGTAAGGTCCATCGAATTATATCTTCATCATGGATAATTGAACCACTGTCGAGAGCTGCTTGAAAATTATCCAGGGTATACTGACAAATTTGTGCTACTTTTTCTCTATACGTGCCACCTTTATTAATTGAATGAGCCCAACGACGTAGCTGACTAATAGATGATACTTTTTCGAATCTGTTTTGCACTGTTTTGAGACTTAAATTTTGCTTCGTTTTGCTACTTCTCCAAAATTCTACAGCTCTTTTTTTGTATTCAAAATCTAGTTCTTCATTATCTGCTGTACATTGATTTGTTGGTGCTATATCCGGATCAGGAAAATGATGTTGCACTTCATCTTCAATTATTTCCACATTATGGTCTTTATACTCTTCTTGAAAATCCAAAGAGTCATCAGTAATCATTTCTACATCGTTGAAATCATGTGTTGCATCTATTAAAATTTCTTTTATTTTTTCGGCCAACTCTGTTTCGTGATAATTCGTGACACTATCTGGTATGTTTAACGCTTGAAAGTATGCTAATAATAAGTTTAGAACGTTCAACGGATTAATTTTCATTTTTCAATCTAAAATGAAAACAAGCGGTAAAATTTATACAAGCTGTGTTTTTGCATGTAAGGCACGACTGCTACATTTCTACCAGAATAAAACGAGTGAATGTAAATTGAATCAAATCATTAATTTATGCATTGGAGAAGAATTCTCGTTCCACTTTGTGATGTTCGGAAAACTCTATTTTTGGTTTTATTCAACTTTTATTCACTTTGAAATTGAATAATGTAAATCTATATAAAATCACTAAAGAAAATTTTCTACAACTGTATGATACCACTGACAAACAAAAAGACGTACTATTCGTACTTTCCGGCATCGAACTAGAATACCCACAAAACTCACTCACTGCCTAAAAAATAACACAGGCAGCTGAGGTGAACACTCGATGAAAACAATCTAAAAAAAGAACATACTGATTCGCACATATTGTCAACAACTTTTATGAGTGAAAGACATTTATCTGTGGAATTATCATTGAATGTACGATAACATTCATTAAACTAATGAATGCATACAAAATTCCCTTTCAAGAACAACGTGTTCTTTAATTGCAAATGAAGTTCGAGTATTAATATTCTTTTATGTATTTTTACCAATAACAAAAATTATCATAGTAATATAATAATAATAAGAAGAAGAAGAAGAATAAGCATAATTGCAATAGCAATAATAACAGTAATACTGATAATAGCAATGATAATGAAAAATAATAATAATAATTAGAATAATATTTATTATTAAATTTAGATTTTTTGATAAATTCATTAAATCGTATCAAATAGTATTATTATGGAATTCCAGACTGTAAATATTTTACTATAGATACAATAATCATTACTTCGAGAATTCATCTAAAAAACGTTTGGCTTACGAAATAATTGTAACAATGAAAAACTCCCAAGTTTGACAACATTAAATTTTATTACAAAACGCAAAAGAGTTTGATAAACTAGTTTTATTAACCTATGTTTTTTCATTTGCAAAAAAGTGTGGACTTTTTGAATTTATAAAATTATATAATTATGCTATTTATGAAATACTTTATAATTTATGAAATTACTTTTGAAATTATGCTAATTTATAAAAGCAGAAAAATAAATAATCTTTGATTGAAACATAAAACGAGACGTTATTTGTTACATACAAAATGATAGAATAAAATATCGGTAATATGTCTATACTCGTGTCTACAGTAAAGCATAGGCCTTCGGCTTGTCTGGAGGTTAGGGGTTTGGAGTCGTTTGGTTAAAATGCACAACCATTTAGCCTATTTGTTCTTTAGGGGTTTAGGGTTTAAGGCTCTTTAGTTCACATGTACAGGCTACAAAGATCACACATTTGTAAACAAGTTTTTTTGAAAGTTAAAATTTTTTTTCGATATTTCCGTCCACCATATTGGATCCGCCATTTTGAATTTTCAAAATCTGATAACAGATTTGTAATCAGCGACCTCGAAAACCTCTATATACAAACCTTCTACAAAATATTATGGATTGAAGTATACTTATAGTTATTTTGTGATAGGGGTGGTTTACCCCCCTAAGGGGAAGTATCTATGAAAAAACCGAAATACTTAATTTGTTTATTATAGATGTTTACAAATTTTTTCCAAATTTTTTAGTCGTTTAAAACTTTTTTATTATATAAAATTTTTTTTCGATATTTCCGTCCGCCATATTGGATCCGCCATTTTGAATTTTCAAAATCTGATAACAGATTTGTAATCAGCGACCTCGAAAACCTCTATATACAAACTTTCTACGAAATATTATGTATTGAATTACATATTTACAGTTATTTTGTGTTAGCGGTGGTTTACCCCCTTAGGGGTAATATTTATGAAAACACCGAAAGACGTCAACTAAATTTTGTTATTAAGGATGTTTAAACATTTTTTCCAATTTTTTTTAGTCGGTTTAAACATTTTTATTATAAAATTATGCCAAAAAATATATGTTTTCAACCCCTAAAAAATAGGGGATGCTACCCTTACTCTTCAAATCACCATGAAATACTTGCTCTTTTTGTAAGAAATAACCTCCAATTTGTTTCATTGAAAAATATTAATTTTAAGCCGAGATATTTAAAAAAAACGCTTTTTGGGGGTTAACTTTAGGGGAGGTTTTTACCCCTTAAAAGTGAAAATTAGCCGATAAAAAAAATACGTGTCTCTTATTTTTTTATGTTCTACAACATATATGAAAATCATCAAAATCGGTGAGTTCGGGTTGGGTACCTTTCATTGTTAGTGGCCTTCATCTAGCAACAGTTTTACTCAGCTGTTTCGCCTTGTCCTGCCCTTCTATTTTCTTCGTTATTTCTGACCTTCTTGAGAATGGTCCTTACGTAGTTGTTTACAGCGCACCAGCCATCCTTCGAAGCTAGCATAGCTGTCATCATTGACTCAGGGGTCACCCTAGTCTGAAGGTAACACTCGAGTTCTTCTCGTTCCATTTTGTATCGCGAACAGTCACAAAATCTTTGTTTGCTTTCAAACATACTGGGTAATTTGGATTGTTCTCTATCTTGAAGCGGTGTAAGTAGGCTCGAAAGCACCCATGTCTGCTCAAAAACTGCGACAGGTAGTAATTCACTTCCTCGTGTCATCTATTGGTCCAGCCAGCAATACGAGGTATGAGGCGGTGCGTCCATCGCCCCTTTTCACTGGAGTCCCATCGTCTTTGCCACTCAGCTAGGGTTTTTTTTCTTCGCGGATTTTCAAACTTCCATTTTAGTATAGTCAAAGTTGGAAAAATAAGAAAATGGCTGCGATTTACGCATAAAAATCACTAAATCAAAATATTATAAAAATTTATCAAAAAAGTCACAGGTAAATGTATCCTTGTAGATTAGTACTTTGCACTCAACAAAGCCGCATTTGAATTTGCGTCGAAAACTAATTCATTTCAGTTTTGCCGCGAAGACTATAGTATATATATTTTGAACTCTTGCGTCGAAGACTATAAAGTACATTTTCAGTCCGTCTGCGAAGACTAGTACATTTCTTACTTCGTATACGTTTGATTCTCTGGCAACGAAACTATTCAAAATTTTCCAAAATTCCACACCATCTATTTAAGTATTTACTTCTATCGGCTTTCCCCGCGACAGCCACATTCTTTTCTTGAGTATCTATTTAGCGTCCTTGACGAGTTAGGCGAGGCATCACATAAGAAGGAATGGGTAGCCGAAATTGAGGGAGAGACGTACAAATGGGACGAGAAGAAGGAAAACATAGTAAAGAAAGAAAAAAGGATAAAAAGAAGTGATAAGGAACGATACAAAATCTGGAGGTCGGGAGAATCAGAGGAAGATGACGAAGAGTAAGAAACGAGGGTGGAGAGAAAAAAAGAGAGAAGAGAGAATGTAAACAGCACACACACATAGAGAGATAGAGCACTCACATACGTAAAAGCACATACACACACTCAGACACGAAAACAGGAGGAGCAGGAGTGTTACACACGTACACACAGTCAAACAGAAACATAACCTATAGAGCAACACGACATTATACGACACAATAGGGTAGAGAGAGAGAGAGAGAGAGAGAGAGAGAGAAAACAGAAAAGTGTAAATATTGAAAGCACTAAAATTGTAAACACTGACTAAGGGGCACAATAAAGAATTATTATTATTATTATTATTATTATCTATTATAATATTTTGTCGAATACGACGTTTTTAGTATATAATTTTTGCATATTATCTTTATCTTTTTTATTTTTTAATGTCCAATATTCTGTGAGTAAAATTTTTAAATTTGCTTTCGATCTTACCCTTTATAGGGATAAAACCTTGAGATTTATTTATCGTCATTGCAAATCCTAGTCTCACTGGAAATTGACGACGTATTGACATATTAAAAGAAATATCTTCTTTAGACGGCGATAATACGATGCGCGCATAGCAATCCTTTATTTCCTGTTTTACTTCCACTAATTATTTCTACACAAATAGAAGATTGTAACATTGTATTTACTTTTAATCTTGTCCCGTTACAAAGTCCATACAGTTATTAAATTTTCGTCGTTATCATTAAGCCTTGAATCTATACTAATATATTTTTGAACTTCACATTCCATTTTTTATAAAATTATATTATTAATTTATTCTTTTGTTAGTATTTTGTTTATTGAAATTACTACCACAAATTTCATCGATAATATTGTTAGCGCATACATTTTTTTTTTGGTATTTCAACTACTCCATTGCTACTTTCAAAATTAGTTAGAAGTATTCCATCATCAATATTAGAAAGCCATTGTTTGACAGTTATATCATTTTTATTTACTCTCAAATTATCTTTAAGAGTCATATGTTGAAATTGAACCCACAATAAACTGTTTTGTATACAATTTTCAATAATGTTGTTTCTATTACTATATTTTACAACTGGCAAAGTCTGACTAAAGTCACCTGTTAATATCACAATTTAACCTCCATAAATTTCGTCACTCTTACAAATCGCGAAAATATCAATCAACTTCATTAAAAGCACATTTAGGTGCCATTGATATTTAGTCCCATGTAATAACTTCTGTTTTTACAAGCTCTATTCTATATGCAGAATAAAATAAGATATTTAATAATCACAAATATTCATTTAACCTAAATTTACAACAAATAAGAATACACATACTCGACGCAAGCACTAGCACACGCGAAAACGCAACCGACGCCGAAATGGCCGACGCTACGTATCACCACAGGGTGATAGCCGTGACCTCACTGACACCAAAAACTCGCGAAAATTCAGCTCCGCCGTCACGATTCTACCAAACAGATTTTTCTGAGAGTTTCACTGATTCGCGATTCGCGACGAGCATTCACAACACGCGTTACTCACAATTCGTGCACACCAATTAATTTACTAGTTGACTTGATGTCGAGAGACGTCGACGAACAAGTCACTTTAGATGGTTCTCGTCCAGAAAATCCTGGAATCGGACTTCACTCCTCGCAAGCCTCTCTCTCGCGTGTCGAGCCGGAGTTTCTTACGCCAAAAACAGAGGGTAAAATTAGCAAAATCTTTGCGCAATTACGCAGTTATTCTCGCACGCACGCTAATGATATGCACAAACTATAATTTCTCGTGGCAAACTATCGGAGCTGCCTCTAAAAATTTCTAAAGCGCGAGCCGATGTGTTCTCAAGCGGTAGACCACAAGTGACCTCAATATGGCCGCTTTTTCTTCTTCTTTCTCGTAGAAGTTGGCCCATAAGCTCCGTTTTTATCTTCCTGGACAATGATTGGCACTCGTCGCGGTGTAACGCCCTCTTTATGCGCGCACGTGGTGGGAATCCGGCTGCAGGTCTCACGCGCGTACATTAGGTCGCGCGTAAGACGGAGTGAGATAGGCGAGCCTTCTTCTTCTTGGCGGTGCCTCTCTCTCGTTTGCACTAATAGCTGAGCCGTGCGCGCGCGACGGTTGTAGTTTGCTCTTTCTCTTGCTTGGTGCTGCGGTGCTCCCGCTCTAACGCGCGGCGTCGCTTCTTCTCTCGCTCGCACTCGTGCGGCGGTGCGATCTCTCTTTCTTTCTCCAGCGCATAGCGTCGCTGCTCCTCTTACTCGCACTCATGTGTGTTCTGCTGATGACGTCGTCTGCTCTGCGGTAGTGCGCAGCGGCCTGCTCACTTGTACTAAAAAAAAGAATATAAGAACGTCTCTCGTTAATCGATGAAAAGTGTTTTCGCGGCCCCAACCTCGGTGTCAGTGAGTCGCGTCGGGATCTTGTGCTCTACTGTTACTTGTGTCGCAATATTCGCGTCAGAATTCATCCCAGTCTTTATCTGTTTTCACCAGTCCTTTAGCAATAGCCCTTTCTAAAAAAGATGGGTAAGTAATATCGTCTACTGTTCTAAACTCTTTGAAAGATCTTGCTCCTTTAACGTGTAAATAGTGATAATCTTAAATAAAATAGTTTTGGATTATTTAAGATAAAACGTTAACGTTGGATTTAAATTTGTATTAAATATCATTTTTTCACAGCTTTCTTTAAAATAAGCGTATTTTTTATTCATCAAGTGGCGCGGTAGCACTACGAAGGCAAGTTTGAGAAGCAGACGAAGCCGTGGCGCCCATGATGTCAAGTGGCGTGGTAGCGCCACGAAGGCGAGTTTGAGAAGCAAACAAACCTGCGGCGCCGCAATACTATTTACTTCCATATTGGCTTCTTGAATTTTCAATTATAAAATACAAATATTTACATTATTGTATATAAATTTTTTTGGCGTATAATCATATTTTTTATCCTTAACTATGATTTCTAACCGATATATTGGCAAGAGAGTCTAGTTTATAATAAACAAGTATGGCAGTGGACAAAAATGCTCAAATCATCTAGGAATTCTTTAGCCCAACAAATTTTAATACCATGAAGTTAGCCACACACGGCTAGTGTTAAGACTGCGAATTTAGACGCACATAGCAAAAGTTTCGTTGTTTGGATAAATGTGGCACTATTGCTTTCCCACGTATACGAACTACTAATGTAATTTTATTTTTATTACACCCCGTCGTTTATGTTATCTATGTGTAAATATATTAGAGGACGACATCTAGGTGTACAGGGTGACCGATGACGAGGTCTAGGTGGTGCGCTCCGTTGTTCATGTTGTCTAAGTGTTATTAATGGTGCTGTCTATCGGTAACTTTCTGCATATTTTATTTTTGTACATCCACTTATAAAATTCTTATTTCAATATAATCTCATATATTTCCAATGTAGATTACACGACAGTCGAAGTTAAATATTAATAGATTTGATATCTCATTCTGACACACAAAAAGAATATTTCAGTTGTTCACCTATGAACAAAATGAAACGGGCATGGCAAGTTAAGTAGTAAGTATCGAGAGTTGTTTGTAATTGATCCATATATTGCTTAAGTTTGAGTTAGCAATCATTCCACTCAGCCCTTAATTGAACACAACGATTTTCTGTTTGCTATTATTAAAATTAAAATAATATTGTGACAAACTTGACTTTTTTTATCAATCTTAGTTCTTTTATAATCTGTAATTTCGTTGTAAATGAAATAACGCTATTATGTTACATTATGTTATATTGCCATGCATGACATAACACAGAATGAATCAAAATCGCCTAACTCTTTCTTTGGTTAAAATTTTTTTATCACTCGTGCTCGTGGTTGTAAGGAAAAGCGATCTGTAATGAAAAATAACGCAACGCAAAAGCGTTGGGTTATGAAAACAAAAAAAAAAACCGCGGCCAATTCTTCGGCACGTAGCTTCCTTCAACATTATGTATTGCTTTAATATCCAAATTATTTTACTTCATATAAATTTCTATAAAGTTTTTGTACTTTTTCGTTTGATAGATAAAATTATTTCTAATTAATTGCATAAACATAATCAATTATAATTCTCTCTCTCTCTTTCGCATAGTTATAATTGTTAAACTGATCTCCAAGAGTCATCACCCTCTCTCTTTTACCTGACACTCTATTTACTATATTATATATTTGTAAACAGGGTGTTATTAGTTGATATATTATCTCTGCCATTATGTTTCATTTTCTTACACACTTTAATAAAATATATTTTACGTAATCTTTGTAATAATTACATTTTGATGATATCGTTTCCTCACCACCAAGCGGTAGATATCTCGGTGCGTTTTTTTGGAAGGAAATGTAACAGTTTTCCTTTCTCAAAATTTTTCTATTAACTAAACTGAAATTATTTTCAATTTTCTTTTACATTTCCTTAATACAATGTTTTATATCTCATCATTTATTGAGATTTACATATAAAAGTGTTAAAATGAATGATATAAAACTTTGTTTAAAGTGGTATCCCCAATCGCATAATATTTTCTAAATTAATTAACTAATAGTGTGGAAAAGTGATACTTTCCACCCGATTTACATCAATCTAATAGCATATTTTTAGTGTAATAGAACAAAAAAACGTAATATAATGGACAATATTATGCAAAAAGGCCTAATCCACTTTTTTTTTGTTTATTTAGAATCATTTCTCAATTGTTAATAGATGCATATTATTTAATGAATTATATTTCTTCTAATAACATAAGATAAGCATATTTGCTGTACTTAGGCCAATTTTGTTTTATTACATTTAAGTCGTCGACCCTTATCCATTTATTATATTTCCGTAACATGTTCGTATAATGTCCTGAATTGATATTATTACCATGGTGGAATATTAAAACGAAAACCATGAGATTTCACGTCTTTGCCACGAAGAGCATTAAAGTTCAATAGTTGCCGCGAAGAATATGAGATTTCACATTTTCGCCACGAAAACTAACGGATTTCACGTTTTTGCCACGAAGACTAACAAATTTCAGATTCTGATAAAATCTATGACCATCAAAGTGCATACACAATAAAATCTAAAAAGGGTTCAAATGAATAATAAAATAGTGTTCGAAAAATCGTCATGAAAAAACACACATGCGTAACTGAAAATCTTGTTTTTAACGAATTGGTAAAACAGAAAAACAAAAAAAACGAGCCTAGGTATAGATTAAAATCCATTCAATAGAAGCTGAGATCGAAGCGATGCAGTTTACTGTTATCTAGAGTATACAGGGTGAGAAACAAAATTTTGAAGCTTAATATCTTTGAAACTAACTGGTTTCATAAACAACCCAAGGAAAGGGATCAAAGTGCTATATAATACTAACTTAATCCAAAATTAGAAATTGATTATTGCCTTTTTACACCAGTTATCGCGTCCCATAGAAAAAAGACTTTTTTCAGTTTTTTATGTTTTTCTCCGGATCTGCTCCATAAAATCACTTAAAATTAAAGTGATATATAGTTATAATTACCTTCAATAATCATATAATTTTTTAGAAAGATTCGACATTTACTTTTCGAGTTATAACGGTTTCAAAAAATTGCACTTTATGGTGTATAATAAATGAACGACGAACGATAATATGAATTCTCCGCGGTAAAAAGATAGGTAATAGATGCATATGTCACGTTCTGCAGGTGGTTCCCGGCCATATTCACTAACGCCTTATTAAATCTATGTTTTTCGATTCTCTATGAATCGATTTTTTTACACTAGGGTTATCATGATTATTGTTTCTTATAAAATTTTTATTTCCCTAGAAATATATCCAAACTCATTTAATCGTTTTATTCGCTTTGATTCTTCTACTTCGTTTACAGACTATTTAATTCTCCAAACAATTCAGAATCATATTGCGTGTTATCTTTTAATTTTAGTTGTAAAGCAATTTCGTTATCTATAATATGAAGTTGACCTTATCTCGCTTTATTTGAATTTAGATGCAAAGCATAAATATTATGGTAAATTTGGCCGCACATTCTAATTACTTATGGTCTTTCGCCAGATCATACTTTGCTCCAAAACTAGAAAATGCAAGAGCGTTCTTATATTATCTTATTTTTCGTTTAAAAAATTTACTTTCATTATTATTAGCGGTGATTAACTGTTTCTATCTATAAGTATATAATGGATCTTCTAGTAGTATCACTTTTCCTTTATGACAACAATTTTGAAGATATTTATCTTTAACATTTCGTTCAGATTCAGAATGCTTTGCATTACAAAATTAACAGATTACGTCCATTTTTCCTAAATGATTTTCCGTAATTGATGTTGCATTTAATAAGACATTATTTTTATAGTGCGAATTTAATATATTTTTTTAAGTCTCTCTTTTCTCTTCGTTTTTTATTAATTTCAGCTTTTTCTACTGCACTTTTCTTGTCATATTCTAATATCCATTTTAAATTTACTGTTTTATTATTTTTGGTCTTACCTGCTTTTGATCGTTTTTTACGTCTTTTTTTGTTGATTGCAGATTTTTTTACACTTATTTGCTGATATTGCAATTTGTTGTACAAAGCTTATTTTTTTTAAACGTATTATTCTAAAAATATTTCATCTTTTAAATCATTTTATTTTACCATGGTAATTCAATGTCATTATATGTTATATTCTTATTTTTGACTATACTTGTTGACTGTTCGACAGAAAATTTTATATTTTTAATTTTTTCTTCCATATTTTTTTAATCATCATCTGATTTTCGTTTTAATGAAGTATTTTTGCTATTTTGATTTGATACATATACAATGTCATTGTTATCCACATCCATCGGTACGATTCTTTCAAAACGATAAAGACAATTATTAGTTGTTTTATCAGCTAAACTTATTATTTTATTATCTATATTATTTTTTGATTGATTTTTAGTAGTTATTTTATCTTTGTGTTGGCTTCTAAAAAAGTTAATTAATGATTGCTGTACTTGACTAAGTCTTTGTGTATATAATACCTCAGTTGCTTCAATATTAATATTATTAAACTGTAGTTTAAATTAAGCAAATTTATTGCGTGAATACCATTTCTTGTAATTGGAATTTCACATAATTGGAAAAAATGATAAAGTAAATGTATCATACAATTTAATCAAATGTTCTTGCAAATGGTATAGCAAAAACACTGCAATTATAAGAATTTGCCTGATACTGTACTTTTTTAAAAGATATGCGTAAATTAATTTTCTTTGGAAACAGCCTATTAATAAAAATTTAATTATTATCATCAAGACATTTTTTGTTAATACTACCAAAAATTCGTATTACATTGTCTCTGTACCACAAACAAATTCAGTGCCCGTTTGTGCTTGAACCAGAAAAAAGTATTTGAATATATTCTTTATTTCTATCAATAAGTTGAATATTAGACAATCTCTGAAAATGAACTGTAGTAGATTGCATATCAACAATTGAGTAGTAACATTTTACAATTTTGTTGAATACAAATATGGTTATCATTTAATTGACATTTAGAATTAGAATAATTTCCAATTCCTTTTAAAATAAGTGCATCCATAGCATTTAAAACTATCGTAAATAATGACACAAACGAAAAGTAACTTTTATAATATAAATTTAACTTAAAAAATGTAGGTTATATTATTTAGTATTTTATTATATTTATTTACTGTTCTATAACAGTTCTTTGTTAGGATTACGTTTTTATGGGTAATGTGTTATAAAATATGGTAATGCATTAAAATATATCATAAGATATAGATATGTTTTATATTGCATGAATATGTTTGTATATATTTTGAAAAATTTTTCTCATGATAATCAGAGATTGAATAATCAAGTTAACTTGGCGGTAAAAATTTAGAAAAATTAAAATTAGAAAGAATTAAAGGATGAAAAGCAAAAATTTTTAAACTGAAATTATGGAATTAAACAAATTTTAAAACGAAAATGTTGAATTGAAATAGTAGGAAATAGAAAATAACAAGAGTTTTGAGTATTTTTGTTTTAAATTAATGATTTAAAATTTATTTTTGCAACTATTACAGTTTTTTAATATTTTCAGTTTTAAAATTGTACCTTTTATTATACATCAATGCGTAATTTTTGTGTTTCAAATCTTTATTTTTAAAGCTGACCTCTAACCTCAAAAGAACTACCTTATAGCCGTCTCTAGCTCTTTATCATAGTCTTGTATTGACGCCTAGTAAAATCCTACGAAGTTGTCTTTTACCTCCGGCAGCTTTCTTGGCTAGGTGCCAGTAATATGCTTATTATTTCAATCAACTACTGATTTTTTCGGGTCTTGGCTGACGGCTAATTAAATCCGATACAAATAAGCATAGTATATGCGTGTAGCAGACTAAATTGTCGCTTTCTCACCAACCACTCACTTGGTAAAGTTTGTTAGTTCTGGTTAGCTCATACATTACTGTTATTTCTTGCATCTAACTTGATGTGAATCCACTGGTCAAGTCACCAGATTAATGGAGAGAATAATTCACTTATAATGAAAACTCCTGACGAAATTAAATCATCCTGAGGATAAATCTTCTTCCTCAAAAAACATTAGGTCAATAGTTTTAAGTAATAGCAAGATAAAAGATATAGTGCAATAATATTATAAAATCATATTTGGAAATTATTGTCGGAATCACGTCGTCATTCTTGTGGTTACCTTTATATACTTTTACTTACTTTTACTAGCCAGATAAAACTCTCATGCTGCTCCCAGATGAAAATATAAATCTGAATTTCTGTGTGCTCCTTTATGTTTTCTTATGTTTCTGTACGATGACAAAGGTTAGTAGGAAAATTTGGACACATCTCCGCGGAATCGTATGTCATTCTGTGAAAAAGTATCAAATCCTATAGCAATATAACAAAACATATCATCTACAAATGAATTAAATATTATCTACAGGCAATATTTGACTGCTGACATTTTTTTTTTATTAAAAGGAAAATTTTTTGTAAGCTAGAAGATTATTGTTTTTTTTGTACGTTTTTGTACGTTTTCGTGCGATTGCTTATATCACGAATACACTATAAGATTTGATTAAATTTTCACAGCAATGTAAACAAACGTACAAAAAGTGTAAGTATGTACGTGATTGTACAAAGATTTACTTTAATATACCCGATTTTACAATAATTAACGTTAAAGATACAATTATTTTTTCATTTGACCTTAATGCAAGATAAATTGGTATATTTTTTAACCATAATATTTTTTATAGTCATGCTTTATTATTCTTTTAACAACATAATAGGGCACAAGTCTATTATAAAGTAAGCGTTCAACATAAAATTCAATGCATTATCTTGTTTTTTACCGAATACACACAAATCAATACATGTATTTAAAAAAAACGTGATCCAAACTTTATATATGTCATATGTGCTTTTACTATACGATTTCGCAATTGCATAGCTTTTTTTAGATGGAAGCAAAATGCATGAACACGCATATATAAACAATAATCTTCATTTAAATAAGTTTTATTTAAAGGAAAATGAAAATTTGTATTTTATATCAGAATTAAATTCTTTGAAAACCATGTTATATACTAGTACTTGTCTGTACTATTCTTTACAGTACAATGACATATATATATATATATATATATATATATATATATATATATATTAATCATTTTAGGAGATTGAATGAAATGTTCAAGGCGTCGTTTAAAAAGAAAAAGGATTTTTTAGGGCATTTAATAATTAAAGCTTTAAACCATGCCCTACTGTTTTTTTTGCCACTTGATTTTGAACTGCTCATTTGCATTTCTAGATTCGATGCTTGTTTCGAAGTTTTCACGTTTTATTCTTTCTTTGATATATGTTCATACAAAATAAACATATATTTTGAATATAAAATAAGGCATGAAAAAGTATTAATATACATACTGTCAAGTGATCGCGTACCACAGCCTCCAATGAGCGCAGACTCTGTGATGCGATTGCGCGCACAGCATCACGTAAAGATCTCTCTCTCTCTCTCTCTCTCTCTCTCTCTCTCTCTCTCTCTCTCTCACACACTCTCTCTCTTCTCATCTCTACGACTTTACTGTATTACTCTCTTTTTTTTGTGTTAGACACTTGCAGTAGAATGAATTCGTAGTTTTAATTCAGACCACGTGATTCTTTATGTGTTAAAAGTTTCAGCATTATCGCTTCAAACGTTCTAGAATATTAGATTCAAAATCATAAATTTGAAATTTCAATTGTGTATATGTTTATAAAGGATTATCTATGGCAGATCATGATAATATTTACGACGATGAGGTAAATCATAACTTAAATTTTTGCATGATTTTTATCTTATTTTAAGAATACTTCATTTATTTAAGCTTGCCATCTTTGGCACTTATAAATCACTTCTCATGACAGGCATTATTAACTTAAATGTCTGTACATAAATCCAAATATTTTTATTTTATTTTTATAAAATTAAATAATATAATAATGACATAAAATAAATAAGAGAGTAAAAGATTTATCAAAGAATTATATACCAACATTTTCTTGTATGCACTGAGACTATAATGATAGTAGAGCTTTCTCAAAAGCAATTATCGATTTATTGAATAGTGTCTATATAGTGCATTGTAAACGGAAAATGTAGGAATGCTTGTTTTGTTGTTGCTTACATTCCTGGATTTATAAATAAAGAATCATAAACTATTTCTGTTTGTGCATACATGCGTAAATGTGTATGTGTGTGTGCGTGTGCGTGTGTGTATGTATGCGTGTGTGTGCATGCGTATGCGTGCGTGAGTGTGTGCGAGCGTGTGTGTGTGAAAGTTTATATATCATAAAGTATATTTTCAATAACACTTTTAAATTAAGAAAACATATTTGATATGTTGTTTAACAGTCGATGCATTGGTCGTTACATTTACAATATAAATATAAGGAGTTAGTTTTAACAATTAGTTTTTACTTAATGGATTCAAAATAAAAAGTACATTGTATTCGTAAATATATCGCAAATACACAGAGTATATACAAAGCTTAAAAATTTAATTTGAAGAAAACACAATTAACTAACAGAAATACATTTTTATACAAATATTCCTTTATTTTTTTAACTTTTAAAATATGTTATTATCATCAATAAAACACTTATAATGTTAAAGACATTAAACAATTTATACGAGTAATTGTGGGTTAACTTGCACATTATGCTGCTTCTGCTCTTGCTTCTCAGGAATTTAAAAAATTGAAAAAAAAATCGCATGAGTACTTTTATGTATGTCTGGTATAATAATCCAACCGAGTATGCAGGCTTATATTGCAAACCACTATATAAATTAGGTCTGAAATATTAGTTCAGTAAACTATCTCTGACATAGATTTCAATATTAAGCATTGATGGACAAGTACATTATTTAAATAATAGTACACTATGCAACAAGGGACTAAAGTCGTTGATTATTGTTCATAGGGGATAGCAATCACTCAAAGAATAGTACATTATGTAACAAGGGGCAAAAGTAGCAGACTTTTCTCTCGGGTTAAATTGCTGCCCGAGCAAATAGATTTTTAAAAATATTGATTTTTAAAAATATTGATAAAAATATTCTTACAAGGCAGTAATCAGCCAAAGAAAAATCTACTTTCGTCCCGTGTTGCGTATAGTATTTTATTTCATGTCGACCAAAAGGCACTATTTGCATATTACTGCAATAATATCATTTCATAAAATGCCCCGCCTTGCAAATCTCTCATGAAATATTTCCTTGAAATATTTCTGAAATGTTTCTAAATTATTTTGTGGCACGCAGTCTCCTGGGATTTGTATTTGAAATAATTCTGGAATATTTAAGCAAGCTTCCGTAACATATTTCTGATTTATTTCTGATTTATTTCAGTGTTTAATATTTACTGGAAAATTTGTAGTAAAATAATTCCGGAACATTCCAGAAAACTTCCATAAAAATTTCTTTAAAATATTTCTGAATTATTTCGTAATTCTTTCAGTGTTTAATCTTCACCGGAAAATTTTTAGTATAACAATTCTGGAATATTCCAGAAAACTTTCATAAAATATTTCTTTCCTAGATTTAAGCAACATTTCAAAATTATTTCTTAGCCCGTAGTCTCCTGGAATTTGTATTTGAAATAATTCTGGAATATTTAAGCAAGCTTACAAAATAAATTTCTTTAAAATAATTCTGATTTCTTTCAGAATTATTTCTGTGTTTAATATTTACTGGAAAATTTGCAGTAAAATAATTCCGGAACATTCAAGAAAGCTTTCATAAAATATTTCTTTCCTAGATTTGAGAAACACTTCTGAAATGTTTCTAAGTTTAATAATCACTATAAGTTACTAGTGAAATGATGATTCAGAAATATTTCTGAAAAATTTAATAAAATATTTCACCTGAAATAATTCAGAAATATTCCACATATCTTCCTTGAAATATTCTTCTAATGTTCCCGAATTGCTTGAAGGTACAGTCGCCGGACACAATAACTTTGCTTTACGCGCCACAACATGGCGGCGGGTCTCTTGTTAATTGGACTCCTTAGATCGGTCATGACTGTCAGGAAAGCGATATCTGACGTCATGACCGTCCTAACCTTCTTCTTCTTCTTCTTTTTATGGACGTGGTTCGCTGTCTATGCGACTGCGAAGCCGATGCGCCACCTTGTTCTGAAAGCCCAATCAACAAGAGTATCATCAAGCAAAGTTATTGTGTCCGGCGACTGTACCACGACAGCGTGAATATATCTTATTTTATATATATAATTATAGTAAATACACAAACAGTTTGTATCTTTGCTTTTACGCCATCGGCTTTCGTAAACTAGTTAATGTTAGTAATATTAAACTTTTGGATCAAATTATACGAAAAATAATTGAAATCATGTAAGCGGATAAACTGTTAATTTGTTAATTCGAACCCCTTTTGTTTTTGAATATAAAGAATAACTCCATAGTTTGACAGCAGGTACAAACACATAATTGATCCAGTGTGAATTCATGCGCAGGCAGCTAGAGTTAAAATTTATTTTAAGAGTTCCAATAAAATATTAAAGAATTATTTCATAAATATTTCAAGAAATGTTCCATTAGAATATTTCCGAAATAATTACATGATAGTTTGCGAGACATATGTATGGAATAATTCTGAAATCTTTCAAGAAATATCCAAAATTTATTTAAAAAGTTCCAATAAAATATTAAAGAATTATTTCATAAATATTTTAAGAAATATTTCATTGTAATAATGAAGAAATAATTATGTAAAAATTTACAAGATATATCTATGGAATATTTCATAAATTTTTTGATAAATGTTTAAAAATTCGTTACAAATTTCCAAAGAAATGTTTAAAAAAGATTCCAAAAATCTCCCGCAAAATATTTCAGTGTATTATTAAGTAAATAATTCTGAGCAATATTTTATGAAATATTTATGTAAGATTTCCTAAAGAACATATTGAAATATTTAAAAAGGAATTTCATAGATTCCAACAAAATATTTATGGAATACTTCTGAAATATTTTACGAAATATTTCCATTGAGTCGGTTGATAGCTCTTCTATGGAATATTACTGGAAGGTTTCAGAAATATTACGTGGATATATTTCACTGAAATATTTCGAAATATTTCATTGAAATCTTTCATGCTGTGTGGGCTATAAATGTAGAAAATGAGATATTGTTACTCTGTCGATAAAGGGGATATCTAGTATTATTAAAAGTAGTTTGCTAATTAAACTATTTTGGAAAGTTTTGGTACATTTTTTTGTTTTGCTATTCATACATGGTGAATTTAGGTTTTGTTATCACAAGAGCCATTTATCATTGATTGCTTAAGAATATTATGTAACCTTGGATATTGTTGGAATTGTGGATAAATAAAAGACTGTGAGGTTAGTAAGAGTGTAAGTATATTGTTGAAAGTGGCATACGCAACGAGTCGACAATGCGGCCGTTCAGCGAGGAGTCTTACAGCAGAGAGAGTGAGAACAGCGTGTACAGTATAGTCGGCGCTTAGAGTATAGACGCGAGGCATGCGCAGTTTGCTTGCACTCGCGTGTGCTCGTCTGACTGCACGAAATCGTCGCGAACCCAGAGATGTCGCGACGTGTACCATTTTAGGCTTAGATCACTATAATAATAATTTACATGCCTCCTAAATTTTATAATTGTAATTTTATATACATTTCATTGACCGTAATAACGCTGTATGCGTATATTTATTTTCGCATTTTAAATTAATCTTAGCGCTTTTCTGTTTTTTATAATCTTTGTCTTATCTAAACTTTTAGTTAACATATCAGCTAAATTTGAATTTGAATCTATTTTTACAATATTGATTATACCGTTTTCGTAGTTTTCATTTATGTAATGATACTGCACTTCGATGTGCTTCGAGTTTTTCGTGAAGTTACCATATTTTGCAATCGCAATTGCACCTGAGTTATCCTCGTGCATATAAATCGGTTCCTCAAATTTTACGTTAAACATTTCGTGTAATAAACTTTTTATAAATAGTAGTTCTATTACTGCTTCTGACATAGCAGTATATTCCGCGAAAGTTGAGCATTTGGTTACAGTGCTTTGTTTATGAGTCTTCCAAAAAATCAAATTTCCATATAACCTAATTACAAAGCCTGTTGTAGATTTTCTATCTACATTATCACCTGCATAATCAGAATCTACCATACAATCTAATATTTCGTTTTTCAAGTTATCACATATGTCAATTTTAGATCTTTAGTTTTATACAGATATTTTAAGATTCTCAATGCATATTTATAATGTGTTTGGTCGTAGAAACTTTGGTATCTACTTAAATAATTTACGCTATATGCAATATCTGGCCTTGTGCCTGTACTTATGTATAATAATTAGCCAATTATGTTTCTGTATTTTATTCTTTCGTCTGTTTGACTAGATTGCTCTAGTTTTAGGTTAGACTCCATTGCAGTATCATACAGTTTTGCATTTTCTAAATTGTATTTTGCAGCTAAAAAGGCTGTCTCGACATCCATTTGTTCTATAAATAGATTATTTTTACAACAGTAAGACAATAAAATTTTCAACGTTTGCATTTTTCCTACTGGTGAATAAACATTCTCTAAATATTCTTTTTGTTGAAATCCTCTTACGACTAATCTCTCTTTATAAACATTATTACTTTTCTTTTTATAGACCCATTTTACATCAATGACTTTTTTGCCTTTTGGTCTTTCAACTATCTGCCAAGTATTATTTTTCTTTAGACTATTTATTTCAGAATCCATAGCAGTTTTCCATCTTTTATGATCGCTGGAGTTTATCGCCTCCTCAAATGTATTCGGTACATTTGCATCAATGTGATTTACATAAATGAAATGAGTTACTGGATTTCCATATCTGTTTACAGGACTTTTCTTTCAATTGGATTTTCTTTGTACTTTTAAGCTTGAATCATCATTTTCGGCTTATGCCACTTTCAACAATATACTTATACTCTTATTAACCTCACAGTCTTTTATTTATCCACAATTCCAACAATATCCAAGGTTACATAATATTGTTAAGCAATCAATGATAAATGGCTCTTGTGATGAAAAAAACCTAAATTCACCATGTATGAATAGCAAAACAAAAAAAAGTACCAAAACTTTCCAAAATAGTTTAATTAGCAAACTACTTTTAATAATACTAGATATCCCCTTTATCTACAGAGTAACAATGGGAAACAAATTCGTTTCAATAAAAACAATATTGCTGATAATCGATTTGTAGTTCCATACAATCCGTATTTATTATCAAAATGTAACTGTCATATTAATGTTAAAGTATGTTTAACTATTCAATGTGTCAAATATTCATTTAAATATTGTTATAAGGGGCATGATTGTGCATTTATAAAAACGAGTCAAGGTAATAATGAAAAAGAATATAATTTCAACTACGATAAAATAAAACATTTTGAAAAACACCTTTTACAAGGTAAAACGTTGGCAACTATAAGTTTGGTCTTCACACTGACATAAAATAATCCAACAGTTGATGATGGGTTGGCCAACGCACCTGATAAAAATGTCACTTTGGCCAACAGTTTACCGTTGGTAAGCATTTCTACTAGGGCATAAATATACGCTTATGAATGTAGTGAAATCAATTTTATATATGTCAAGAATGAAGCATTAAAGTTCAGCAGGTTAGATAAGATCAGCTGACTAGTGGTTATCGAAAAAACGGTTACAATTTTCAAAAATATTATTTTAATGCACATTTGCCGTCCTGTCGTCTTATAGTCTACGATGTGTACTGACTTAAAGCAACTTGTGAAAAAGCTACTGAGTTATATATATATATATATATATATATATATATATATATATATATATATATGTTTAAACTAAAATGGTGGAATGAGTGAGGGAAGGTTAGGTGAATAAATCAAACGCAATAAAAACACAATGAATTGCGCGGGAAAGAGACGACTTGCCTCGGCGTAAAAACTCTCACGGAGAAGAGAGAAAAACCGGGACAAGCGAATAGCTTTATTGAAGAAATAATGAAATTATACAATGCAAAGTGACTCTAGGATAGACCAAATAAAGAGAGAGAGAGAGAGAGAGAAAAACGCAATTATGACTAAACGCTAAATTCGCCGCGAGGTACCTTTCGCACGCTGGAGAGCTCTCCTACCTTGTACGCAGAACGAAACGTGGACGGCGCGACGTAAAGCCCTGGCCGCACGTGGGTGGGATGCACCTTCCTCGGTTGCAGGACGCCTCGACGTCTCGAGGGAAACTATCCTGGACCACGGGCAGACCTTTTCAGCCCTGCCGCGTAGGTAGCGATCGCCGGGTGTAGATCGGCACGCCGAGGAAACTCGAATGTGGCCGACGTCCCAACACACGAAGAAAACACACACACAGCACACCGCTCGTAATTCGCACACAATACGCTACGCACGGAATTACAAGTAGAGTCGACCGCCCTGAAAAGGACGTGAGTGACGACTTTAATCGCACGCAAATACTAGAGGTGTAGACGCAAGTTATTTGCAAGATGCAAAATTCGTCCAGTTCCTCGGGAGGAGCTGTCAGAACAAACTGGCACGTGCTTGCGAGCCCCGATCCCGCGCGAAAAAGATACGTCCCTGGCGGCGCGCGCATGCGCTCGCCCGCTCTCGCCGCAGCGATCGACGCTCTACGGCGCGAAATTCAAATCTCGCTAAACGGCCATACATAACCCGAACATTCCGCCCGCCTTCGTCCGACGGACGAATCAGGCCCTAAGTAGGTCGAAAGAACCGATCACTTCGCTTTCTCCTCTAACCTCAGAGGGCAAAGACGAGCAACGTGGCTTCGGAGAGAAGATGTGGCTGTTTTGATGGTGACGACTCGCACTAGACTATCTGGACCAGGGTGCACCTCAACGACCCTGCCCAATGGCCATTTTGATGGAGGGTACCGATCATCCTTCACCAGCACCAGCTGACCTACCGCAAAGTTCTCGCACGGATCCCTCCACCTTTCCCGCTCTTGCAAGTGGAGTAAATACTCTGTCGACCAACGCTTCCAAAAGTTGTTTCGGATGCGCTGAAGCAACTGAAATCGAGACAACCCATTCTCTGGCAACTTTGGGCAGTCAGCTTCTGGAAGTAACACAGAGACTCCTTCATTGAGAAAATGAGAGGGAGTGAGCGCCCTTAGATCGTTGATGTCAGCACTCAACGTACCCAGAGGACGAGAATTGAGACAGGCTTCGATTTCAACCAGGACTGTGGAAAACTCCTCGAAAGTGAGAGTGTGTTCACCGACAACCCTCTTCAAGTGATGCTTCACCGACTTGACACCAGCTTCCCACAAACCGCCGTAATGGGGTGCGCTAGGAGGAATAAACGTCCAGTTGGTTCCATCGTTGGCAAGAACAGTGCCGACGTCCTTGTAAAAATCTGAGGCACGCTGGAAAATACTCCTGAGTTCCTTATCAGCTCCTTGAAAATGTGTACCGTTGTCGCTGTACAAATTCGCATAAATGCCTCGTCTCCCTACAAAGCGACGGAACGCACAGATGAACGACGCTGAAGTCAAGTCACTAACGAGCTCTAAGTGAATAGCACGAGTAGCAAAGCAGACAAACAGAGCGATGTAACCCTTGAAAGCGCGCTTCCCACGACCTTTCGCCATCCGGATTTGGAAGGGACCAGCATAATCAAGTCCAGAGTGAGAGAAGGCCCTACTACTCGTCACTCTATCGGCAGGGAGCTCACCCATAAGTTGTTGAGCAGAGTGAGGCTTAACCCGTTGACAGGGCACGTAGGCGCGAATCGTCGATTTGACCAGCCGATTCCTACCTAAAATCCACACCTGAGGCATTAGAATACTCGATGTCAACGTGGGACCACCGTGAAGACACTGATAGTGAGCGTGTCGTACGAACAACAAACTAAGAGCAGAGGTTTGTAGCAAGATCGGGGGGTGTTTTTGATCGAAAGAGAGACCGGAGTGAGCCAATCGACCTCCTACACGCAAGAGTCAATCCTCCTTGCCCAAGAACGGGTTTAAGTTGCTGAGCCGATTGCCCTTCGGCAGTCTCTTTTCCGATCTCAACAGCTTGATTTCCTCAGCAAACGCATCTGCCTGTGCTAGACGAAGGACTGCCACCCGAGCTGAGGACAGCTCAGCAGTGGTAAAAAATGAGGGCGAAGAGCTCTCTGCTGGCGTTCTCCTGTTCAGAATTCGATCAAGAGCGCGTCTGCAGAGTGCCATGACACGAACAAGCCTAGTCAAAGACGAGAATCTAGTCAGGATCTCAGATTCCTCGGATCTTGGGCGAGCGTGATTAGTCCGAACCGGGTCAGCAGGCTGAGGCCACTCTGTTGGAGGCATAGATAGCCACGCCGGGTCCTGCCACCAAAGAGTACTGTTGGCCAACTCCCCCGGCTGAACTCCTCGCGTTGCCAAGTCAGCCGGATTCTCCTTAGTCGGAACGTGAGCCCACGTTGCCGACGGCAACTCAGTCTGAATCAACGAAACTCGATTGGCCACAAAGGTCTTCCAGTGGCATGGATGCTTGCGGAGCCACTTAAGCACGATCTGACTATCCGACCAGGCAAATATTGGTAACCCTTGCAGAAAATCTAACTTGGTCACATGCTGGATGAGCTTGACAAGAAGCGCTGCGCCGCACAACTCCAGATTGGGGATGCTCACCGTTTTCACTGGAGCCACCTTCGACTTAGCCGCTAATAAAGACACCCTGAAATGTCCGTTGCCCTCGTCGATTCGCAGATACACAACCGCAGCATACGCGCGAGAGGAAGGCAATGCGGATAAATCCTTGCAATACTCGTACCAACGCTCACGAATCTCGGCTGGTAGAGATACATCCCAATCGCACTTCAGAATCCACATATCCTGCATCAGGATCTTTGCCATGACGGTGACTGTAGCAAGCCAACCTAATGGATCGAATAAGCGAGCAATGTTCGAGAGGACAGATCTCTTCGTATAGGCTGCAGACAAGCTCTCCACACTGGCAGCATTGAACTTGAAATAGTCCTGCGATGGAACCCAGTGAACGCCTAAGGCCTTGACCGACTCGTCCTCGCCGATCTGCTTCTCCGAGATCTGACGCACTGACTCTGGAAGCAGCTCCCGATGGTTTGCAGCCCATTTGTCCAGCTCGATTCGCGCTGAAGCTAACAGCTTGGTAAGCTCGACCCTCTTCTGAATTGCAACCGAAAGATCATCAGCTCCTGCGAAAGTGTCGTCGACGTACGTCTCCGACTCCAAGCAACGAGCTCCGAGTGGAAAGCGATGACCCTCGTCCTTAACCAACTGCAATAGAGTGCGAATTGCTAAATAAGGAGCACAAGCCGTCCCATAAGTGACAGTAGTCAGACGGAAATCGACCGGTTCAGATGCTGCGTCGGGCGACCAGACGATCCTCTGGTAATCCTGGTGTTCTGGATCCACCTGAATCTGTCGAAACATCTTGACTATGTCAGCAGTGGATGCGAAACGATACCTACGCCAATTTAAGAGAATCAAGGAGAGATCATTTTGCAACGAAGGTCCTGCTAACAAGAAGGCATTGAGCGAGTGCCCGTCCTTCGTACGGCGAGAAGCGTCAAACACAACTCTCAGCTTCCACAACAAGAGAAGGATTTGCACCACTGGATGATGGGGCAGGTACCAAGCGTCAGGCTTGGGTATCTCCGAACGCGGCACGCGTGTCATGTGCCTTAGCTTCTCATACATCTCCATGAATTCACCATGAATTCCATGATACTTCTCAGCAGGCTTCGAATCACGTGAAAAACGACGATGCAAATGGGAAAGAGAACTAAGAGCTATCCCTCTAGACTCTGCAGCAACGTAAGTGAGATCGGATTTCAGAGGCAAATTCACCACAAACCGACCCTGTGCGTCCTTCCGGTGAGTGTCTGTGAAGATCTTCTCGCATCTTTCATCCTCCGGTTTCAGCTTGATGGATGGCGCCACGATCTCCTCGAGGTTCCAAAACCGCTGCAACTGCTTATCCAAATCATCCTGGACAGCGCAGTGGAGCGCCTGGACTGGAGGGTGAACCTCAGCTTCTGCCGCCTGCCGTGACATCCCTGCATCCATTGGCCCAGAAACGATCCAACCAAGCACCGTATTCTGAGCTACGAATTGCGATGATGCGGATCTTTTGACCCCGGAGCGGAGTAGCTGACCATAAAGATCAGCCCCTAAGATCATATCAATCTTCTTCGGTACCGCAAACTCAGGATCAGCAAGAGTGACGTCTGGAAACTGCTCCTTCGCCAGATTCTCACTAACCTCATAGGAAGGAAGAAGCGACGTGAGTTTAGAAAGAACCAACATCTCAGTTTCGACCTGGAAGCCCGAATCTACAGCTGATCTAAGAGTGAGTGGAGCGATCGAACGAGCAGTGCCAGCTGCACTAGCTCCAAGACCAGACAGCGGCACATGTATACGTGGCTTAGGCAGTCCAAGTAACTGCACAATGGCCTCGGACACAAATGACGCTTCTGAGCCTTGATCTAAGAGCGCCCGAACATGCGTGCCCTTGCCCTTTGGACCTACTACCAACACACGAGCTGTAGCGAGCAGAATCTTCCTTGAAGGCTTCACGGACTTAGCTGCGTGCAGCACCACCGCCGAGCCGCTACCAGGGTTCCCTTGGTTGCTCTTGGGTGCTGCAGACGTTGAACCTTGGCTGCTCCTGCTAGAATCGTGAAGAGAAGAATGATGCTTCTGCTTGCATACCGAACAACGACCAGAAGAGGAGCAAGAATTCATTCGATGATGTCCCAGGCGGTTGAAACAGAGCCGCAACCGTTGGACTTCCTTCTGGCGATCCTGGGGGTTCTTGCCTTTGTACTGAGGACATCGCATAAGTGCGTGGGACTCAGCACAGAGAGGACACTGCAAAGGGCTAACATAGAAAATCTTAGGAGGTTGAACCGCTTTAGACGGAGGAGCCGGCCGCTTCTCACCACGTCGCTCAGGAGCAAGCATGCCCAGAGTTTGAGCTCTTGTTTCGAGGAACTCGACAAATTCATTGAAGGTTGCTGGAGTGTACGTCTGCTCAGCTTCCCCCTGCACTGCCTCTGCTCCCGCCTCGACTGTTGTCCGCTCCTTTTCGCTAAGCAAGGACTCCTACCTGCTGCGAGTCTCTGGATCTAAGCGCTCAGACAAGTGAAACACGAACCAAACATCCCAATGATCTACTGGCATCTTCAGTCCCCGCAAAGCACGAACGATACGCTTAGCTTCGTCAATAAAGAAGCGTATCTCCTCAGCTGATTCCTTTTTGAGGTGAGGAAGCTCCATGAAAGCCGTCAAATATCTAGTTATGATGAGCCTGGGATTATGATAACGATCCTCTAACGCCTTCCATGTGCTTGCATAGTTAGCGTTAGTGGTTGGCACATCTTTAACTAAATCGGCTGCACTGCCGGTCAAACACATTTTCAAATACTGAAGTCTAGTGGCATCAGCAATCCGAGGCAAATCAAGAACCATGATCCTAAAATTATCCCGAAAACTTTCCCAATCCTCATAATTTCCTGAGAACGAAGGAAGATTGATTTTGGGGAGTTTCGTGAGCCCTGATTCTGACAAAGTAGAATTTAGAATTCCACCAGCGAGTGTGGATTGATCAGCTAACTCAAACTGCGCCAGCAAAGTCAAAAACTCGTCGAGAACCCCCTCATAAGCCTGTTCAAGAGTACCGAACTCGTCCTCGGTGACGTACAAATCTCTCTCAGCATCATCTCTAGCGACGATGTCAGCATGAACTTTTCGAGCCTCATTCCAGATTTGCTTCACAGCATCGATGCGTGCCTGAAGTATATTTTTGTTGCGCGACGCCCGTGGTTTAGCGAGCAACCGGCTATGTAAGCCCCTAATTTCCGCCAAACGCCTTTTTTGTGTCGCTGTCATCTTCTTCAGCGCTGAGGGAGCCATGGTAGACTGGCCTTCCTGCTAAACCAATTAGGACGAACGAGAGAAGAAGAAAAAAAAACAAAATTCGAAAGACTGCACTCGTACGGAAATCTGAAATTAATAATGCTCGAGGGAAAAGAACAAACACACCTATGAAGAGAGAAGTCAAAATAATAGCAGAATACGCGGCATGAGTGTGATGATCGCCACTCAGTACCGAGAATCGACGTGTTTACGTCGCGAGCCTACGGCGCAACGCCGCAGCGCCAAGTTGACGCACGAGGTCCTAGCGCGCTCGCTAACAACGGCCGATTCCGCGAACTGCCGACCGACGCCGGTAGCGACTCGCTCGCTTACAAAGATTCGCTTTTTGGAGTTATTGATTTTTCACCCAACAATCACTCACTCCTCACCCGGGGCACCATGTGGAAAAGTTACTGAGTTCTATATATATATACATGTTTAAACTACAATGGTGGAATGAGTGAGGGAAGGTTAGGTGAATAAATCAAACGCAATAAAAACACAATGAATTGTGCGGGAAAGAGACGACTTGCCTCGGCGTAAAAACTCTCACGGAGAAGAGAGAAAAACCGGGACAAGCGAATAGCTTTATTGAAGAAATAATGAAATTATACAATGCAAAGTGACTCTAGGATAGACCAAATAAAGAGAGAGAGAGAGAAAAACGCAATTATGACTAAACGCTAAATTCGCCGCGAGGTACCTTTCACACGCTGGAGAGCTCTCCTAGCTTGTTCGCAGAACGAAACGTGGACGGCGCGACGTAAAGCCCTGGCCGCGCGTGGGTGGGATGCACCTTCCTCGGTTGCAGGACGCCTCGACGTCTCGAGGGAAACTATCCTGGACCACGGGCAGACCTTTTCAGCCCTGCCGCGTAGGTAGCGATCGCCGGGTGTAGATCGGCACGCCGAGGAAACTCGAATGTGGCCGACGTCCCAACACACGAAGAAAACACACACACAGCACACCGCTCGTAATTCGCACACAATACGCCACGCACGGAATTACAAGTAGAGTCGACCGCCCTGAAAAGGACGTGAGTGACGACTTTAATCGCACGCAAATACTAGAGGTGTAGACGCAAGTTATTTGCATGATGCAAAATTCGTTTCTCGGGAGGAGCTGTCAAAACTAACTGGCACGTGCTCGCGTGCCCCAATCCCGCGCAAAAAAGATACGCCCCTGGCGGCGCGCGCATGCGCTCGCCCGCTCTCGCCGCAGCGATCGACGCTCTACGGCGCGAAATTCAAATCTCGCTAAACGGCCATACATAACCCGAACACAACTTATTGATTACTTAACGATCATTCTCCACACAAATATGCACATTTATCGCCGTTTTAACGAAAACAGAAAAATTCAATATAACACTTCATTCATGCGCAAAAGTTTATAGTAAAAAGAATCGTAAAGCCAATATGATTCCAAAAATACTTATTATTTTTGCAAATTATTAAATTTGGCTTGAGATTTTTTCTTTGCTATAAACTTTCACGTATATATTTAAAGATTTTTACAATAAGCAAAACTAATTTTTTATTATAATAAAATGTTGTAATTTTAATATGATTTAACAGATTTACACCTTAATAATAACAATTAGAATGTTTCATCCATAAACTACATTTTCAAATCAAGGGGCGCGGTAGCGCCCTGATGGCAAGTATAAGTCTTTATACACTGTCCCGTCGGAAAGCAGCGTAACCATATTACACTTTGAATTTGCATTTCAACCTTAATGCGTTTTATTGTCAATGATTTCAGGGTTGATATGTCTTTGATGCTTATGTTTGAGTAATGTATCTTGAAGATTTTAATGAGAACTTTCTAATGATCATTATATTTTGCTTCAAAATGTTTTCTCTTAGCAAAATAATTATGATTGAAAATTAATTTGCGATAATTTCTTAAAATGTTGGCTATGCGATTCTCATCTTTGTAAGTACAACAATACAAGAAGATGTCATGAGATAATAGGTTACAAAATGTTATCTGTCTGCTCGGGCGACAAACTACACCCGTGCGAGAATCGATCACTTCGCGCACTTGTACCGAAATATACTATTTTTAAACCGATATTTTTTAACAGCAGTCAGTGCAATATACTATACTATGCCGCGAATGTCTCCAGAACATATTATTTATGTGCAACTCTAATGGTAAAAGAGCCGAACGCACGGAGTAAGTATCTATCTACAAAAAGATTCTAAGGAAATAGGACCAGATTTTTCAGACTAGAAGTTGTTTAGTTGTCTTTATCTAGTTTTTTTCTTGCATTGTTTATGAACGTGCATCAGTGTTTGTTTAAGAGGACAGAGGCACACGCAGCGGCAGAGTACGTCCGGCCTTGAGTAAACATAAAACATAGCCTAAAACGGTGGTGTTTCGAAGTTGCTTGGTGCGCATAAACTCTCACGTATCTGTCTATTGTACGTGATCGTGCATGATTGTGCGTTTATCAAAGAACCATCGCGCTAACGCTAATGTACTGCTCGACAAAATTAATGCGTCTAATACTTAGGCACCGAACACCTGCCAAGACTCGACGCAAGCACTCGCGTGGATCATCACAAACACGACGTGTGAATGCAGTAAACAACAGTGTGCTCTACATCTGTGAACATCTTGTGACCCTTCGTTCATATCAGTGGACTGGAAACTGGACACCAGCTAATCGCTCCAGGACATGCAGGACTGCCACAACTGAGTCGAGCGAGATCGACACCGTGATCCATGGAAAATCTATAGGCTCGTCTTTAACTTCACGAGTTCTCACCACTTGAGCTCGACGATATCCCCGTCCCCTGCAATGCCGACTTTTACGTCTATGGCTGTTTGACTCGTATTTTAGCCTCCTCAACGGCAACTCTATGCTTTCTCCAAGAACTTATACGCTTGCTTCTTGAGAATGAGTCGACAATGAACGACAAGGTCTTCCTTCTTCTTCCGTTGTAGTGGTTTTCGTCAGCCCTCACATATTAGTGCAGCAGAGTTCGCCACAATTGGCGAGCACCGCAACGACGACTGCCAGAGCTGTTCTGACGAACAGCAAACGATACTTGGCGCTCAAGACCATCAAGCCGAAAACAGCGCGTTGAACAACAAGAGCCCGAGAACGAGTTTGCGCCAAAACGTCTTATCAAGTTCGAGGACGAGGAAACGACGATAGACATTAACGAGGAGCTGATGCGGCCCCTAAAGATCGGCAGTGCCAGAAGTCCGACCAACCTTAAGCTGACCATACGTGTGGCAGTCGGCCACAAATCCAAGCCTACCGCTGCTGCCCGCCAGCATCATCAAGACCCTGACGCCCCAGATAATCAAGGTTGCTCAATAGCAACAGCAGCAGGTCCTCAAAGACAAGATACGCAAGATAATAAGGTTCTCGAGAAGTCGTTTAACTGTCGAGATCATTTTTTCTGAACTTTGATTAAACGCATTAAGCGGGTATGAAATCGGTTTAAAAAACACCTTCTACTGGGTAAAATGTTGGCAACTATAAGTTTGGTCTCCAACCTGGTCGAAAATAACACAACAGTGGATTACAATTGACCTACAAACCTGCTAAAAACGTCACTTTGGCCAACAGTTTACCGTTGATGAACATTTCTACCAGGGTATCTTCATAAATCTGTACATTTGTTCAAGAATGCTATTCTCATTTCTTTTTCAAATTTCTGTATGCTTGTAAATATACGTTAATGAATGTAGTGAAATCAGTTTTATATATGTCAAGTATCAAGCATTAAAGTTCAGCAGGCGAGATAAGATCAGGTAAATGTGATTAATTGGCTTCCAAACTCTTTTTCTTGGTGTCCATTTCTTTGTTCTTGCATTAGAAAGGTAAAAATATAGTATATCAACATACAAGTACTGTCTGGCTTGCGGATCGTTTGTATTTGGTTTAAACTATGCAGTCAAAGTTGTCTTTAAGTTTTTATTTATCAACTCTTCTTCTGATCCTTCCTTAAAGAATATAAACTGTTCATTTTTTACATATACAGTTGATTGGTAAATTACGTCTGATAAAACGTACATTGAATATTGTTGTAGACGATACATTGCTTCTAGAGGGCTTACATATCTTGTATTTAAATATTGTTTAATTTCATCGTAGTTGAAATTTCCTTCTCCACATTCTTTTTCATTATTACCTTGACTTATTTTTATAAATACACAATCATGCCCCTTATAACAATATTTTAATGAATATTTGACACATGGAATAGTTAAACATACTTCAACATTAATATGACAATTAAATTTCGACAATAAATACGGATTGTATGAAATTACAAATCGATTATCAATTATATTGTTCTTATTGAAACGAATAGGTTTTCCATTGTTACTTTGTCGATAAAGGGGATATTCAGTATTAAATAAAGTAGTTTGCCAAAACGCAATATTGTAAGCCTACCCTATATTCAAGATTTTTACGAGCAGAAAAATATCATTCTAAAAGGCAAAGACAAGAAAGATAAAGATCTTAAAGATAAGAAAACTACCACATTAAAGACAGAGAGATCAATTTAAATAAAAGACTAGTTTCCGGAATGCTACATATACACCTATAAGAAAACGGTATTAATAAGAAGGAAGACACTCAAAATTTAAATACAGTATACACACACCTTATACACCAGCCTCGTCTAAACTTTTAATTTTGTTGAAAATTAATTTTTTATAGACATTACATTTCTTTTTAATCAACCTTATTAGAAGTGTCCAAAATATGGTCTTAAAATTAAATGTATGTTAACAGTTTTAATTTTAAACAAAACATAGTTAATGGACTCGACAAGCGACGCGCTTAGGTGTGCAAGAAGGAAGAGTTGAGAAAGACATTCATTGAGGAAACGTCAGAGCAAGTGTCGTCACGCTCGATTTATACGGGCGATTATGACGATAAACACCCATTATCCAAATTATTATTATTATCCAAAAATATTTATAGAAAAATACATAAAGAAAAGATTGTCCACAATAAAATCAAAGGAACAAACAGTAACAAAATCAACTAACGAAACGTTATATGTATTCCATACGTAAATGGCTTCTACGAGCAGATCAGTCATAGTTTTAAAGGAAACAATATTGATACGGTTCCAAAAATTAACAGTGTATTGTGCAATATCATTATAAATGGCAAAGACAAAAAGGATAAAAATTCTGAGAACAATGTTGTTTACAAATAAAATGCAATGACTGCTCTGCTACATACGTGGGCTAAACGAAAAGGAATGTTTGTATACGCGCTAAAGAACGCAGAAAATCAAAAAATAATGTAATTTTCGAATACCAAACGCACCATGATCACACATTCAATTTTGATAATTTTGACATTAAAGATAAAGAGTCCAATCTAAACAAAAGATTGATTTCCGAAATGATACATATACACCTACAAACTAATAGCATT
Source organism: Nasonia vitripennis (assembly GCF_009193385.2). Classification (NCBI taxonomy): domain Eukaryota; kingdom Metazoa; phylum Arthropoda; class Insecta; order Hymenoptera; family Pteromalidae; genus Nasonia; species Nasonia vitripennis. Next base: position 541,167 of record NW_022279633.1, read on the forward strand.
AATAAGGAAGGAACACACACAACAACTCAGCGACGTATACACACACCTAATACACTGATTAAAATGTAAACAAAACAAAAGCGATGACGTCAGAATTGTGACATCGGTATAGAAATTGTCAACATACCGCTCGATTTCCCTGCACATCATATAAGCGCGTGAAAATCAAAAAGCGAGCGAATTCTGTAAGTGTATTCTTAATTACTCGCTATTGTTTTTAATACCGTAATTTCATGTACATAATATAAATATGCAATAAACAGTTTCCTGATGATGGTGGCATTGTCTACCGAAAAGTCGAAGAAAGAATAAAGAAAAACCCTGGTTTTTCTCTCCTTCCTTACGTACAAATTTCCTCGGGAATACCGATAGAGCCAAGATCATTCTATTTTTTATACATACCTGATCGTAAAAGAATAGCAATTGCATGTCGTTTTTAAATACGAATGTGGCCAACGGTTAGCCAACTGATGCTGAGCGTTTCTGCCAGGGTATGTTTATTCGTATTTTTAATCTGAATTATTTTATGAATTATATGCGACACATAGGTATCCCTATATAAAAAAGTTATGACCGCATGTTGTGAAGCCAAGATAGATATTATGTGATTGGCTTGTATAGTGCGCATGCGTGTAAGTCAGAAAGTCTAAGCATCTTTAAAGTTAGGGAGCGCAACGCGCGCTGTTCAAAATCTAGACAATGTATATTTTACATACATTATCAGAGGTGATTTTTAGATCAGGTCTAGATGAAAGAGATGCTAAAAATAATTATTTTTGCCAATATGCTTGTTTCTTTTTTATTTTATATATCTGTGAATATAAAATGACGAATGCTGTATGTAGTTATGCATATCACGAGATGTCATCTGCAAATTTAGTCGAGATAAAAGGTATGCTGCAAATAACTCGTTGTGCAGATATACTATTTTTTTAAAGCTATATGTTTGTAAATATGAAATGACAAATGCTGTATGTATTTATGCATATCAACAGAGGTAATCTGTAGATTTGATCTAGATGAAAAGGATGCTGCAAATATTTATTTTTGTAGGTATACACTTTTTTAGAGCTTTTTGTTAGTGGATATGAAATAACGAATGCTGCCTGTATTGTGAGGATGCTAGAGTTATAAGCGATGAAGTTTTCAATTATGCAAAGCATACAGGGTAAGAAACAAAATTTTGAAGCTTAATATCTTTGAACTGATATAAACAACCCGAAAAAAGGAATCAAAAAGCTATAGAATATCAACTAAATCTAAAATTTTGAAACGATTATTCCTGTTTTACTCCAGTTATCGTGTGACGTAAAAAAACGATTCATAGTATACAGGGTGAGAAAAAAAAAATTTGAAGCATTATATCTTTGAAACTAACCGGTTTCGTAAACAAACCAAATATAGGGAGCGAAGTGCTATGTAATGCTAACTTAATCCAAAATTTTAACTTGATTAATGCCTTTTACTCAAGTTACCGCGTCACGTGGAAAAACGACTTTTTTCAGTTGTTGATGTTTTTCTCAGAATATGCCTCATGAAATGACTTAAAATTAAAGTGAAGTATAATCCTAATAACTTTCAATAATCATGATTTTTTTAGAAAGATTCAAAATTTAGTTTTCGAAAACAATTTCAAAAATTTGCGCTTTATGGTGTGTAATAAAAAAAAACAACAAACAATAATATACATTTTCCGCGGTAAAAAGATAGGTAATTTTATTTTTTTCCAAGTAAATATGAAGCAATTTACTTTAATCAACTTTTTCAATAACTTTATTAGAAACAACTGAAATCTCAAAACTAAAAAATCGATATTAAAAAAACGGGTCCAGAAAATGTAAAAACGGACTGTTATCCCGCTATGTACTAGTAAAAAAAAAGAAAATGAGACTTGGTGGATTAAAATCCACTGAGTAGAAGCTGAGCTAGGGGCGATACGAACGAACCCACACACACACACACATCCATACGGTCATTTTCTAAAAACACTATTTTTCGACTTAAAATGCATCATAACATATATCTTACATGATGTTACATAAACTCCAAAAATTACTATTACAAGGCTTCCTTAGGAAGGAAGCAACAGTAGAAATCCGAAGATTACTGTTTTGATTGAAAAAAAAAAACTAGTAAATGTAGAAGATCATAAAATGGAGAAAACCGTTTAAAACTATGAAAAAACTTTTGTCTTCACTTATAGTTATTGTCTGTTGTTCATCATTTATTTACAAAATAGTAAAATTTTATGCCTGAAAAAACTGAAGCCATCTAAAGTAAACTCTAGCAAACTTAATAAAACTGAAGACCACAAAAGATTATTGTTGTCTGCGTCTTAATTCCGACATTTTTATGCAGTAATCTGGAGTTCATAACTGTTTTCTTCATTTGTTTTCATTTTTCTTTTTCGCTAGGGATTTAAGATATTGTTATCATTTAATATAAAAGTAAATTTTGTACTACGTATTACATTTTAGTACGGAATATAAATGTTATGATTATTATGATCCTACAATTTACATTATATTATAAATGTGTAACGGGGTGTGAATTTATGCGACGAAGACGATAAAAATCAACGAAATCGAACTCTTTCGTTGCGGCGGAGAACTCCTCGACGGCCGCGATCTACCCACGTTGCATGCAGCTGTCGAAGCTGCTTTATCCCGTAGTGATCTACGCACCGCCTGGTGCGTGCTCGGCTGCTCAACTGCGTTGATCCAGCGGAAACGGTCGAAAAATAACGAATACATACGTGAAATAGTAAGACTACGGTTATATTTAACAAACGCGTAATAATCGTGATTTTACAAAAGCAAAATAAACATGCGAGTCGTCATAAAATTGCGACTCGCTCCGACGCCGAAATATGCGCTGTCGTTCGTGTCTAATGCCGAGAAGGTCGCGCGTGCCGTATCACCCTCACGTAGGTGATGCACTCACACATTCATACAACACATGCACTGCGCGCTTTCAAACCTTATCTCTCCCGTACGACGTTCCTGCCCCTGACGATAAACTCTACGCTCGTTCACTGCACCACACAGCTGGGCAGGGTAGACAGAATCGACCAGGTATCTCGCTGGAACACACACACACACGCACACACACACTTCACTATGCTAAACACAGCACACCGGATTATAATCGACAAAGTCGCGAGGCGTGTTTATAGTTCGGGAGCAAAAAGTAACCTTGCGAGTTTCAGAAGGTCGCGCAAGCGGCGAAACACGAGCTTCCCCTTGTTTACGTCGCGTTCAAATCAAGCGGATTTAAGCAGCGTTTGAATATATTCATGCGGTGTATACGAATATTTAAAACGCGATTCACACGAGAAGTCTGTGAATAATAATTAGAGATTTTTGTTGCTAAGCCGAGAGCAAATATCTACTAATATTATTACACGACGTAGAAATAAACGACTTAGAGCAGCGAAACTTGACGTTGACTCTAGTATATCGCATGTTTTCCAAGTCGAATAATTTTCTATTTGTTGTCAGGAGAATTTTAGGATAGAGAGTTTATTTGAAAGCACAATTATTTTTTCGTGACGTCTCGTGTGAAAGTAGAGCGTATGTACACAGTTGTAAGCTGTTTAATTGTTAACAATTAAATAGCAAAAGGCAGCAAAGCGGCAACACGAACACGTGTAGTCGCAAAGTATAGTCCACGCACGCTATAGTGAAGTGAAACGCGCAGCGGCGCAAGTGTGTGAGTGCGAGTGTGCGTGCTTGCGGCGCTACATATAGGCACTTCTACGGGAACGCGATGGGCGCGAGATATACAGTCACTTCCCCGGGAAGACGCGAAACAGAATACGCCCAGTTTCACAGCCAAGAATACCTCAAGAATATTCAGAAGGAGAACGCACTTGACTCGTAACTCGAGATATATGCGCAATTCCGCAAAAAATATTTCAGGAGTGTGAGTGTGTATATGCCTGTAGCACAAACTGTGCGTTGCAACTGAGTGCACGAAAGTGCTACGAGTGCTCGCACCAGAAGCAATTCGTGCTTATCTAGCGTATTGAAAATTTTTTTACGGATTTCGCTCCGATTATACGAATTTGATTTTTTGTTCTATTCGATTTCGCATAGTAATCTGCGTCACAGCGCCGTTCTTAGATGTGCAAGTGTGTGTGTAGACAAGTTGTATTTTTGCAGTTTACCTTGCAGCAGCAAAAATACAATCTAGGGGCTATCTGGGGTGAGTGCGTAGGGTTGACGTGCTGCCACGTTCTTGTTACGCAATCGCGTAAACGACGTTTAGACGCGCTACAGATCGCGGAGCCAAAGCCAACATGGCATAGAAGACAGAAAAGGTCGTCGAGAATTAGCGCTTGGGCATCAATGAAGAAGAGATGGACGAAGCCCTCGAAGCAGCTGAAGTCAGACATCAAGCGATTAAATCACGCTGCTAGGCTACACAGATGGCTCCTCAAAAAATACTCCAAGTCGCAGACACAAGCGCCAGTGTTGACGCTGGAAAACTAAGCCATGTTACCGGCGCAGGAGGCGCAGAGTCAAGACCAGAATAGAATTGTCACGACAGAGGTGCCAACGGGAAATCTGGTCACGACAATAACCACGACAACGACGACAACGGCGACAAAGACAACGCTAACAACTACGGCAAGCGAAGATCGATATCAATTTGTCTTCGAAAACGGAATGGTCCGCAGTGTGAAGGTCCCTGCACCACGCGCAGACATATGCGCAGCAGCAGCGACTGGCGGATTAGACACTAAACCTCATCAAAGCGCTACACCAACGAGCAATCAACCGCAAAACAGCGAATAGGGTGAAGGCAAGCGTTGCAGCGCACAATACGCCCAGCGTCAAGAAGTATCAGCGTAAAAGTCGGTAGCTCAAAATGAGCAGCTCAGATAGTCAATAGCAAAGAATACCGCAACGATGAGGGCGCTTATGTGCAAAATGGATGCTATGATGTCACAATGGCCGAGTAACATAGCGTCTAGTACAAGGGTGGAGCCACCAGCAAGCGAAAGTAATCTACAGAACTCACGCAGAGCTGGTCATGTGAATTTCCAAGATACGTATAGTATAAATCACATGAACCACAAAGATGCGGGCGCGATGACTAAGGAAGCTTCCAACCCTTGGATCCCGGCGAAATCTCTCAATTCGCAACTCCTAGTAGTTGCTAGGAGCAGGGGGAGGGGGAGGGGGGGAGAAATGCGAACGCGACAAACGCGCACACACAAGCGCTGAATGACAGTAGCAACTACGATGGGTTGTGAAGACAGAACAACAGGCCCATCGATCCCGCATTGAACAAATGGGGAATTAAGTTCACCGGGGACTCCTCGTTAAGCGTCGAGAACTTCTTGCAACGAATGAAAGGACGCAGAAGGCTGAAAGACCTGTCCGATGCGCAGATGCTAGTGTCATTACAAGAGGTCTTGACGGACAATGCGTACGAGTGGTTACAGAACCGACTCTCTGAACAGGGAGAATGGTCCAGCTGAGAAGATTTCTGCGAGTGCATCAAACGATGGTACAAGCAGACGCAAAGCTATAAGCAGTAGTTATCGAGTGAAGTAATTTCGAGAACGCAGGGGCCTGGCGAACGCGTGCGGGTGTACGTAAACAACTTGCAAAGCATAATGCGGAGGATGGATCTCTGACCAGACGCTAGCCAGCAACTAGATCGGATCTACCTCGGATCTACCACAACATGCTGCCTAGTCTCAAATGCGGGCTCTAGCGAAAAGACTTCTCATTCGTGGAGCAATTGCTCAAGGCAGCAGTCGAAGTTGCGGCCGCTCTAGCCTGCAAAGCCTGATATTGAGTACCTCCAAAGCCCAGTGTAGCGATCGTCCCCGAATGCGCCTTTAAGGGCGAAACGCCAAAGACTGGCAGTAAAACGCCAGTAGCTGCCGTAGGATTTGCGGAGCAAACCGACGCACTGTCCTTATTGGTCGACGCCATAGGCAACCTGTTCGATTCTCCTAGTCCGAAGCGCAAAATCCAGAAGTCTGGCGAGGGATCCGGTCAATCGGACCAAAGAGAGCAGAAGAAGAAACCGGTAAAGCCAGTAAAGTGCTTTAAATGCCACGGAAAAGGCCACCTTGCCCGAGAATGTCCTTCGGATAAGGGAAACGGCAAAAAGGAGGAGTAGACAAGGTTACTACTCCTCTTGAACAGTCGCGCGAGAAGTCTCACCAAGAAGAAAGGCACGTGACGGAGGGCGTAGCCTGTGGTTTTTATTATATATATATATATATATATATATATATATATATATATATGTGTGTGTGTGTGTGTGTGTGTATCCTACTCATATTTACTTTATATATGTGCTACGCCTTTATTACCTACTCAAATTTAAAGAAATAGACTGTACTGTTGCTGATCATGAATAGTACATATACAATAATATAGTCTACTTCTTTAAATTTTAATGGGTATAAGTTAAGGCGTAGCACATATATAAAGTAAATATGAGTAAGATGAATATATATATATATATATATATATATATATATATATATATATATATATATATATATATATATATATATATATATGGCATAAAACTACAGGTCATCAAAGCAATGATAGCTATAAATAGCAGGATATTCTTTGATTATAATCACTTTTTTCCTACAACAGTATATTCAAAGGGAATTATTACTCTTTTTACTACTATTGGCGCAATACTGGCTAAAACTAGACGCATATGATCTTCCACTGACCCAATAAGCATGGCCTTTGTCTTACTAACATTGAGAAAAAGTACATTAGCTTGCGACATATCGAGAATATGACTAGCATCATTTAATTACGCAACAGCTGAATCTAAATCACGAGGAGAGCATTGAGCGTATATCTGTAGATCATCGGCGAATAGCGACGGAGTCATTCACTCACTGATCTATGATTCTGGTCGATAGTATTAACTGCGGATTTCATTTACCGTCCAATCGTCCGGATGCTTAGTATGCTTCGAGCATAGCGCTCTCGATGGGTTATCCGGGGGATACTTCCTCTTTCCTAGTAGAATATCAGTTTGCGACCATCTGCGCAGTATGGATAAATATATGCATATCTATCTCTATTCTAATTGAAATCTTCCAACCTTGTTTTATCCACCTTCCACCCACTTGTCTTACTCTTCCTTGAACAGGACTGCGGATCCCTACCTTGACTAAACTGGTGATACGCAGATGTAGACGTGAGAGTGTGGTTCCCCTCGAAGAATCTATTAATGCGTTGACCATTGATCATCACCTGTAAAGTCGGATGATCCTTGGTCATTTGTTTATACGATACAAGATATAAGAGGCTTCATGGTAAACGGGTACATTAAGCCCTATAATATAATAGAGGATATTAACTAATTGAAAAAAGATATAAGAGGCTTTACGGCACACGGGTACGTTATGCCCTTTATTATAAAAAATGTGGCTGTCTCGGGGACAGCCAATAGAAGTGAATACTAAAATAAGTGTGTGGTAGACTTTATTTTTTTTTTAAATAGGTACAATAATAAAAATATAAATATGCCCTTTTCACGTAAAAATGTCAAAATTTTGTAAGCATGCCTTTATTGTCCTAACTAACACTTGTCATAATGAAATAAGTCCATAAAATGAAAAGTTATAAGGTAGAAACAACGTAAATTTATGTTTACAATGAAATTTTGCCAAAACTCATTTAAACGGAAAAATGAGGAATTAATCTATTGCCAGCAAAAAGACCTAAGTCCATTTTTGTTTATAAAATATTCCAGAATATTTTAAAACATTTTAAATTAAGTCTATAAGTTGACAATAGCGATGTCAAACATCCTTATCATTTTTAGATGTCTGATGTGCCTAGTACGTAATGATTGAAAACGTAGTTCATGATGCACTATATAAGCGCAGTATTGCGCCCTGATGCCATGATATTAATTCTAACATTAATATTGAAATTTTTCAAAAACACGAAAATGTAACTTAGAATCGATTCGATATAAAAATCTTGAAAATATTGCTTCTATTATTATGCTATACTTAGTAGTTAATTGTTGCGCATCATTATCAATTTCTAATTGAAATTTATCTTTGAGAAATGTAATTAATAATTATGTACTTTCGTCAGCTAAGTTAACATTAAAATCTTTTTCTAAAATCAGTGGCATTTGGTGGTCATTTGTACCAAGCTCCCGTGATTTTACTTCAGTGTATACAACTAGTAATCTATCCGAGAGTGCCGACGGGTCCGAAAGCCAGCGAAAGATAAGGAAAGCGCAGTGGAGGGGAGAGACAGAAGAAGAGAAGGAGAGCACGGTGAACGATGAGGTGTGCGTAGTGCGTACGTCTTGCACGGTGGAGGGAAGATAAAAAGAAAGGGAGATTTTCTCCTCCTGGTGTTCGCTTTTATTCGTATAAGTCTAATATTGTATTTGATAGATTCGCCTTCTTTCAATGATGTATTTTCTCAACTTAATTATTTATAACTTGTTTACAGTATAGGTAGCGCAATTTCACTCTAATAATGTGTAGCTCTTTCACTTTAGATGCGAAATAATTTTTCGTGTACCAAGTTATAATAATAATTGTAACGAGATGCGAAATCAGGTAGATTCGCGCATCGTTGAAACGCGACGTTGTGCAAGCGCAAGGCAAGATTCAGGGCCTTGCGTATAAGTTGCGGTCCGACGGACAGACAGATAGCTTCCAGCCATAATAGCGAACGCGTCAGCTCACGGGTGTGAGACTGACTAAATCGAGCGATGACCGATAGCGTGCGAGAGAGTGAGAGTGTATGTGTGATCGCGAGAAGAAGATGTCCAAGCCAACTCCTGCTACGAGAAGCAAGGACGACCCGGCCTGTCGATCAGCGGCCGAACGAGAGGACGTCAGCTCCAGCGTATTGCGTCGGCAGTAGCAGCGGCTACAGCTTTGCGACTTGGTGCAGCGGCACCGAGTAATGGCTTTCTCGTTCGCGCGTCCGCTTTTCGGGATACTCTCCATGCCGAGTCGACATCGATGTGACTCGGCGCACATTTGTATAGAGAAAGTATTGGCCGCACAATATATCATTATTTTGTTTTACTTTAATCGGGACTAGCTTCATTTTTTCCAAGTTGTTCACTCCCGTTCCCTACGTCCTCATCGCAAATACCGCCGCCTCCGCGGGCGTTGCAACGAGCGGTTGCAGCGCACGTCGGCTCCGCACAAGAAAGTGCGGAGTGATAGCACACGTGCGAACACGACGTTAGCGAAGCAGCTCTAGCAGCGAGCTGCGTTGCAACGCGGGTAAAGCACGGACGTTGAGAGTTCTCCGTCGCATTGAAGGATTGTGATCCAGTCAAATATCACCGAGTTTTCCCCAGAAATTGTTCCTCATTACAAATATCTACTATCTACTATTATATTAAAGTGCTTTATGTCCCCGTGTGCCGTGAAGCCTTTTACATTTTTTCCCAATAACTCAACATTTAGGATATAATTTTAGGCCTTACAATTTTTGGGCCTCAAATATTTTTGGGTCTCAAATATTTTTGGACCTTAACAGTCTGGATCTTAAAATTTATAACCTTAAAATTTTTGGGCCTTAATAATTTCGGGTTATTTCAATATTCCTATGTGCCATGAAGCCATTCATATCTTTTCTTAATAACTGACATATTTATATCTATTAGTATAATTCTTATCTCATTTGAATTTTTCGAAGTCCTATAAACTCAACGATCGCCGAAGCGAACAGCGCCCCTCCACTGAAACCCATAAAGATGACAGTCACAATAAGTTTGTAGCACGGAATGTTCAAATAAAAAACTATCTACAAGACCAAAGCTAATATGACAATACAAAGCAAAATAAAAATTGAAGATCTTCAAATTTCAAAGGCCAGAGCAGACTGAGCAATCAAAACAATTTCCCCGGCTATTTATACATATTGGTACGCATGCGCGGACTGCATTAATAAATATCAGATATGTATATTCTCTATTATATTAAAGAGCTTAACGTACCCGTGTACCGTGAAGCCTCTCATATCTTTTTCGTGCAAATAATATAACAGTGCGTATTCATCTAATTACGCGCCGCGAGCTTACGTCACTGACAATATATAAAAAATAACTAATTGAGAAACTTCAATTAATGTAATTTATTTCATTCATCGAACTACATTTTTTACATAGTTCGATAACATAAAATTAATTACGATTCAAAAATTGTCAATGTCGAGTCCATTACCTGTGTTTTGTTTCTAATTAAAACTGTTTATCAAGTGGCGTGGTAGCGCCACGAAGGCGAGTTTGAGAAGCAGACGGAGTCGCGGCGCACCTGACACTATTTACTTCTATATTGGTGTTCGGATTTTTCATGATACAGAAAAAAATGCTTATCGTTACTGTTTGTGAGTTTTTTGGCTTATTAGTATCTTTTCTAAGCTAAAGTATGATTTTCAACGAAAATGTTTGTAAATAAGCCGTTTTTTTCAATAATAAACGAGTGTATGTATCGCAAATGCTCAGAACAGTTTCTCTACATTTTTCTCTAGTGTGGTAGGACCGTAAAGTTGGTTTTCTGGCTGAAAAGTGGTAGGAGCGTGAAGTTGGCCGCACAAGCTATTATGTGTAATACAGTTGGGTATCGCTTTCCCACAGTAAGCTATTATGTGCAATACAGTTGGGTATCGCTTTCCCGCAGAGTAAATGTGTTTACATTGTCTGCTTTAATTTAAGGTTATGTTTTTGAGGTCTAGGTGGTGCACTCCGTGATTTTTTATTTCTAGGTAAATACATCACTTGAGGGAGGTGTCTCGGTGTACTGGGTGGCCGATGACGAGGTCTAGATGGTGCGCTCCGTGGTTTTTGGTGTCTAAGAAAATAAATTATACGAGGACGGCGTCTAGGTGGACAAGGTTACCAAGGATGAGGTCTAGGTAGTTCGCACTTGGTTTTCGGTGTCTAGGTGTAGAAATCATTCGAGGGTAGTGTATCAGAACAATCAGTGATTTCATGTTGTTGATACAAATGTTACAAAAAAGCCATGGTCGAAAGGTGCTAAAGATGCTTATATTTAATTTCAGGACAAATATAAAATACTCAAAAAAATTTACTAACAAGGACTGAAATCTCTAAAAAAAATTAACTTTTAAAAAAGTAAAAGGCTAGGCAAATTTCATATATTCCGCAATGAAATAACTGATAAAAAAGAAATGAGATCAATCAAACAAAGTCAAGTTTATTATATTGAATCATAATAAAGCAACAAACTTTTTTTGGTCAATAAGGGGCTTACTTAACTTAAAGTTAGGTTATATAACGATGAATTAGGAGCAACTCTCAAGATACTTACTACGTAACTTGCCATGACCGTTTTATTTTGTTTATTGGTGAACAACTAAAATTTTCTTTCTATGTAGGTATTAGAACGTCATAAAAACACTATAAGTACGATGAATGGGCATGGCAAGTTACGTAGTAAGTATCTTGAGAATTGTTCCTAATTCATCATTATATACCTTAACTTTAAGTTAAGTAAGCCCTCTATTAACCAAAGAAAATTTGTTGCTTCATTATGATTCAATATAATAAACTTGACTTTGATTGATCTCATTTCTTTTTTATCAGTTATTCCATTGCGGATTATATCAAACTCGCCTAGCCTTTTACTTTTTTAAAAGTTAATTTTTTTAGAGATAAAACATACATTTTATTTCTAGACCATATTTCAGATACTTCTAATAAGTTTGATTAAAAAAAAAATGTAATGTCTCAAAAATATTAACTTTCAATAAAAGTAAACCGTTAGCCGTGTTTGATTTATTCTATATTACAGTGCATGTCAATAATAGTATGTTACATACTAATTTCGATTAAAACAAAATTACAGATCTAAAAAAAAAATATGATCAATCGAATAAAGTAAATTATAGTATATTAAATAATATAAGTCATACAATATTATAGTCACATTAAATATTATTTTATTCATTATATAACAAACACAGAATTATTGGGATCAATTAAGTTCTGAATCAAATAACTGCTTACTCAAAACTTAAATAATATATTGATCAGATACGAACCATTAATGTGTATTTACTACGTATCTTACCATGCCTGTTTCATAAATATTATACCGAGCCGATCATTGAACATAACAATTTTAAGTTTTTGTTATATTATGTTTGCAAAAATATTGTTATAAATTCGACTTACTTTGATTAATCTCACTTTATTTTTAATATGTAATTTCGTTTTAATTGACATACATACATACTATTATATTACATTTGTAACTCATTACACATATTGTTACTAACATGTACAGACATATAATCAAACTCGCGCAACCTTTTAATTTTTTGTTTAAATCATTAGAATATCAGTTTCTTTTAATTTTCCTTGGAGCTATGAATAGTTATACCTAACATCAACCGAGCGACGTTAGGAGTGAGGTGGCCCTGTTGGTACCAATTAATTTCGCTATTTTAAGCAAATCCATTTTTACTTCTTTACACACTTCAAATGTGAAACAAAATCGAATAAGAATTATAGAATATGTCGTCTATATTATTTATAATTTTTAGCATAATTACAATGTTTACTTCACAGGAATTGGTGTCAACAAATCCAAATCAAAGAAATTGGCGAGGTATACTTATCGCCCTATTAGTAATTATAGCAGTTCTTGCTCTTATTGTTACATCCGTTGCACTACTTACACCACCTGATGAAGGCCCTCGAATTAGAGGTACCCGTGTAAAGCTTTCTGAAGTAAGTATAGCATATTTCGATTTCTAGAAAATTTTACCTTAGAAAGTTATTTTACTCTAATTCAATAAAAATTATTAGTTTGTTTTCACTAGTACATAGTGGGAAATCAGTCCGCTTTTACATTTTGTGGACGCGTTTTTTTCTATGGTGATTTTTTAGTTTTGAGATTTCAGTTTTTTCTAATATAGTTATTGGAAAAGTTAATAAAAGTAAATCGCTCAATATGTACCTTTAAGAGAATATAATTACCTATCTTTTTACCGCGGAAAATTTATATTATCGTTCGTCGTTCTTTTATTATAAATCATAAATCGCAATTTTTTGAAATTGTTTTAACTCGAAAGCTACACTGAGAAAAATTTGACAGTAAAAATTACTATCTCGGGTGATAATTTGGTAACAGACTCTGAAGCTAGTAATTTTTACTATCTTTTATAGTAAAATTCACTATAAGAGATATTAATTTTTACTATCTCAGATAGATTAAAATTAGACGTTAATTATAACATGGCTGTAAGAAAAATGCGCTGTGGATTTTATATCGGCTGCAAAACAAATGCGCTGTAAATTTGTTTATGTAACACGCGAACGATTTTCGCGTTTTTCGTACCTATTAATAGGGACTAAAGTGACTCTTTTTTGACCGGCGGGCAATAAAAACCTTTATTGCCCGCATATTCAAACAGCGGGCAATAATGGCCTTTATTGCCCGCTAAAAAGTCTTTATTGCCCGCAAAATTTTTTTTTTGTAATTTAAAAAAAAAGTTGATTTTGATAAATTTGCATTATTTATTATTAAATAAAAAATGTACAAACTGTTATGTTCTTGAACAATATATAATTTATAACTAAATATAAATTAACATTGTCGAAATTTCTTATTTTTTTCATTAAAACCCTTTACATAATACTTTATTTCATTTTTTTCCAATTTTCTCATTATAAATTCGGTACTGTTAAAATAAATTATTTATTTACAAAAAAAAAAAAAAAAAAAATGAATTTGACTTTTATATAATGTTTGAACAAGACAAGAGCACGGTTGCCGTGTCAAAAAATAGTACCATCAGTCCCTCTTAACACGTACGAAAAAACGCAAAAATACGTCCGCCCGTTACATAAAATATGGTGTGCACCAACGGCTAAGTGGGCTTTTTTAGGACGAGTGTGGATTTTGCAGTACTCGTCTGCGGCTCGTAAACGCCCTCGCCTTCGGCTCGGGCTAACTCGCCTTGACTCGTGCTGCAAAATCCACACTCGGCCTAAAAAAGCCCACTTTACGCCCTTGGTACACAATATACTAATATCTGTTGCAACAATTAAATTTTGAAGCAGCTGCAGGAATCAATGCGCTGTATATATCTATAGCGTCTGAGGCAGGGTCTTTTACTTCTGCGTAACTTTAAGAGAACTATACCACCTAAAATTATCCTATTTATCACTTTAAAATCTTGTGTGTGTGTGCTAATATAATTTATGTATACACACACACACACACACACACATATATATATATATATATATATATATATATATATATATAAGGATCCATAATATCCAAGATGGCGACGGGGGAAATGACCCTCCTGGTAAGCCTCCTGATAAAAATCTTTATGAAGTGTTTAAGTGTCACTCAAACACTTCATAAAGATTTTTATCAGGAGGCTTACCAGGAGGGTCATTTCCCCCGTCGCCATCTTGGATATTATGGATTCCTAAAGTGTCACTCTAAACAACGTGTAACAGTTGTAATTTGTATATAGTGCGAAAACATTTTCCATTTTATCATCACATGATAATGCATCCAAATTGGGAGACGGAGTAGATAAGCTTAACTTAACAATTCTTTTGGACAACTTTTTTTTATTGCTTGTCCGGAGAGTTGGAGAAATGCTTAATGCACCATGACAAGAGCCGTGCAAGACTCCCTGTGTGTGAGACTCTCCTGACGAGAGACAACACCAGGCATACTCACTAAAACTCTACCTCTCATAGGGCCACGAAAACCCCTCTGGTAGCAGCTTTCGCATTTCTTCGGGGGTCGCCTGTCTTTAGCTATTCTAGCCGTCATCTAGACTTGTAAACAACCTTCATCGTTTTTTGCGCGTCTCCACGTACGCCGTCATCTCGTCCTAATTCTGCTTGCTGTCAATCATCATTTCAACTATAGTCTCGGGCGTGAAAGATACTATTGTCAGCTCGAGTACTCTACGCTTCTTGGACCAACGAGGGCAGTTAAAAGACGTGTATCTCACGTCATCCTGTTCGTCACCGCAGTACTTATGTATGGGACAAGACTACATTAAGGTTCAAAAATAAAGTGTGAAATCGTTGTTGATCAGATATTATGACTTTATTGAAATCTCCTAACGATCAGGTCCTTGTGTGACCTTCTCTCACAAATCGTCGCCGAGAAATGACGCTCTACCCATTAAACGCCGCCGAAAACTCGGGCCCGCTGAAAGAAAGACGCTTTCCCGAGGACTACCGAAGGGACTCGAAGCAGTGTGCGCGCTCCTCTATATCTATAGCTATACACATGCAGTCATGTGCCCGCGCGAACACCTCCTGCCACTCGACTCTCTGGCCTGGCAGTCACAGATCGGCCCTTTAACCTCTCTGCACTGAAAGTGACTCTCAAAATCCGTGGAGTAAACTCCCTACTGAGGTCGTGGCAGTCTAGAAATGATTATAAAACCACTCCTAACCGTATTGGCCTGAAGCCACGAATCGCCTTGTCGTGGCGCATATGAGAGCCAAATGACGTAGAAACGTTCGCTAAAACTACTATTAGGTAGAATATATTATTAATAAAGAATAAATACGCCTCACTTACTCTTATCCCTAGTAGTCCTCGGTTACAGGAAAAAATATAACACTGAACTCAATGTATTTATTGGGTTTATGTTTAATCAAGCCTTTGTCAATCGGTAACAAAAATAATAACAATTTCAATTTTATTTGCACTCCGCAGCACTTTCACTCTTTCGGAAAAATAAAGAATAAATACGTTGCACTTGCTCTTATCCCTAGTAGCCCTCGGTTACGTCCGGAACAACTTAAATTCCGGTGATGCAACTCTGTTCATCGCGGACAGGTAGCTCCTAAAGTATCCGAGACTGGAGAAAAACTGGGTAAGGTAGAAGTTAAATTCCCCCCCTTTTCCTGTACACCCACGGGCCTACATCTTTATTAAGGTCCTAGTCCAACTAGCTTTTGGACATGCGATCCACCTACTCTGCCAATTGCGCATTGTTATTTCTCTTTCTTCCGCGGCGATCGAGATGCTATTCGACGCTTAGCGAGCCTCGTAGATCCACTTGCGTTCAGTCTTAAGAAGATCTCGGGGATTAACCCCGCGATTACCATCGTTGCTTCGGCCGTGACCGTTCGGCAGGATCACGCTATTCTAAGGGCCCCTCTTTGCTATACCTCCATTATCTTTTTGCGATACTTATTTATACTCATAGCGTCGGCCCAAGCCTTTGCCCCATATAACATGATAGAGATAGTGGTCGCCATGAGTAACTGCCTGACTGTAGGCCTAGGCCTACGGACGTTGGCCACGAATCATCTAAGTTGCGCTGTTCTAGTCATGGCTTTTTTACAGACGCGATCTACGTGTTCCCCGTAGTTTAGCTTGGTGTCTAGAATTATTCCTAGATACTTAGCCGATGGTTTCGTCGTTATACTCTCGCCGGCTACCTTCATAGGTATGATGGTTGGTATCCACTTTTCTGTAAAAAGGATGATTTTGGTCTCATTAAGCGCTAAAGTCAATCCGTGATTCGCCACCCACCATAGTACTCTATTCATAATGATGTTTAACTTCGCTTGCGCGATGTCCACGTTCCGTGACGTTATATCCGTGGCCACGTCGTCTGCATATCCAACAAGCATCATGCCCCCCGGCATTTTGAGTTTCAGAAGCCCGTCGTACATAATACCCCAGAAATCTGGCCCCAAGACCGAACCCTGCGTTACTCCTGCAGTTATAGATCTTTTTCTACGCCTTTCTCGGACAATACTAAATTAGAAAATATACATGTTAAAAATCAATTATTGAAACAACTTAATCAAGAACTAACGGATAAAAGTCCACTACTCAAAGAACTATTAATTAAAGAGAAAAGTGATGATAATTAGGAGAGGATACAGCATAACCTAAAGAAATACGCACAAGTCACGTTCAAAGTACTACCTAATAAAGAAAAAGAATATACCTAAAATTATTTTTAAGAACATTAAAACAGATGCAAAGGCAGGAAAAATTTTACAAACAAGGACTGTGATATCAAGGTCACTGAAAAAGGTATTAAAACTAAGCAATATAGATATGAAAATTTACATTGTTATAAATAGTATGAATGATAAGAGTGTTAAAGCAACATTTTAACTGCTTACTTATAAAATCTCTGGTTATTGTAAAAAATCTATTGAGAAAATCGAATCTCCAAAAATGATAAAAGTTGGTATGGATTATTATACTAATATGAC
Organism: Nasonia vitripennis; assembly: GCF_009193385.2. Classification (NCBI taxonomy): domain Eukaryota; kingdom Metazoa; phylum Arthropoda; class Insecta; order Hymenoptera; family Pteromalidae; genus Nasonia; species Nasonia vitripennis. The sequence continues at coordinate 558,408 of NW_022279633.1, forward strand.
CTTAGAAGAAATTGAAGTTGATCTAAACTTAGTTTTAGGTTTTAGACCTTCTATAATACCTACGTATAGTAGGGAGTCCATAATTCACTTACCGTAAGATTCCAAAGGAACGAATGGCCCAAATGAGCTCAAACTCTAGGATATTATTTAAAAGTACATTAGTTATGGTATGAATGAGGGGATTTAGTTTAAATTTCATAGAAAAAAAGTTACATGATAGTTATGTTAAAATTAATCAAAAATTGATAAAAAAAACAGTAATATGCTTATAAATCTTTTTCTTAGAAAAATTTCATAGGTATTATAGAGGTATATAGAAGGTCTAAAACCATCAAAATAAAGGTAATTATGTCTAAGAATAGTAATAAAAATTTGGTTCATTTATATAAGTATTTATAAATTTTTAATGAAAAATTTTGATTTTAATTTCAAAGGTGGTGTGCCCCCTTAAAGCGTTACATATGAATTGTACCAACAGAACAAACAAGTCTAGCGTATTTATCGAAGTACCTATAAAAATGTATAAAGTCATTTGAGACAACAAAAAAAGAGTATTGGTATTTAAGATGAAGCTGTACTATAAATGCGAAAGTTTGGACATAATACACAGAAGTGCAGTGATCTTTGTTGCCTTAAGTTAGGCTCACGCCTAACTTTACTGTTACGTTGTACGTCTCACTGCATGAATTTATTTAAAGCTGAAAATATGACAATATTTAAAATACAAACAGTTGAAATTCAAGCTCTCAAAGGAAAAAAATGCATTGCGTGCGCTGTACGGTTTCGACACACGGCCGAATGCATGTCAGTGTCGATTCAGCGAAATGCTCAATAAGCGATTCGTGACGTCATAAGCGAGCGCTACTTTTAATGTATACATTGTCAGTAACACGCGCCTAAAGAAGTAGTTTATAGTCAGTCGCGGGTTCCGTACGTCGCTGTTCGACAATTAGCGCGAACCATCGTAATTATATCCGAACCATATTTTACTCAAGTTCTATTAGTTGATATATTATAAAGTATTCTTCTTTTTAAAACTAAAGTAAATAAATTGGTTATTACTCATTTTCATTGCATTTGCAAAACAAAGTAAGTGAAATGACTTTACTTATTGTTGAAGTAGGATTCTTGTGGATCATGAAAGCACACTCGTATGTTAAATACTAGGTTTTATTGCAGATAATGATTTGAATAAAGATGTGCGAGATCGAGATCAGGAACTGTTGCTCTGACGGTAGTCGGCACGCAAGTGAGATGGCCAAGGCGAGCTTCGGGGAGAGCGAGCACAGGTAGCGCCGGGTGCTGTTAGATGGTGCTCTGAGTCGCACACAGTGGCTTCGACTTTATCAGGCGGCTCGAAGACTCGCTAACACTTATTATTCACTTATAAAGACGCAGATTTATTTAAACATAGAGTCGACCCACTGGACAATATCATTACGCCGTTTATATTAGATCTCCAACTAATGTCCAGGACGTAACACTACCATGTGATAACAAAGCAGAGAATATGTGTATAAACTGTTTTTATAGCAACTCTACATATATAACTAATCTGGACTTAAAACATATGGCCAACGATACTGGAAATGTTCAATATAAAAAAAAAAAGATAAAAAGATATATCGATATAACTGATTACCCAGTCAGTCCTACTATACAAAGATTGGTAGGTAACGTAGGAATCTATAATGAGACTAATTAAATGACCAAAATAACCAACAGTCAAGGGCAAGGAAATCCTTATTGACACATTGACATCATTAAAGCATTACAAAAAGAAGTGATACAAGAAGAAAAAGCGTTTTCTGATATTGAATCTCTTAATAAAAATATGTGTAATAATGATTATATGTTAATGTTACAAGTTTAAATGCAAATTTTTCTAAGTCTTAAATTTTTATTGAGATATTTATCACACGATCGATCACATAATAGATCACTTGAATTCTCACGTGATGAATCACGTGATTCGTTACGCGACTATTTAGCGTGAAAAATACGTTAAAAATTACGTCAGAAATCACTCATTAAATCAAAATTAAAGTATTTGTTTTAATTAAAATAAATTATTTTGTTTATACTGAACAATCATGAAAAATATATTTGTTGATGTTAATCCCAATAAATTAACTTCATAATCCATTATCTTACTCCCTGAGCCACTTTTACTTGTCCTAATAATGATAAATTTAAGATCATATATGCATCTTAGTAATATATCATTTATGTGTATAGACTATCTGCTGCTATTTGATAAAATAAGGAAAATAATTCTACTTATACATAATAAAAACCGCTGCCAATTCTTTGGCACGTAGCTTTCTTCAACATTATGTATCGCTTTAATATCTGAACTGTTTGTACTTACAAATAATAATAATTATCTTAGAGTATGCGTTTAGACAAAAGTTTATGGTAAAAAAAGAATCGTAAAGCCAAAATATTAAAAATAGAATGATCTTGGTTCTATCGGTCTTCCCGAGGCAATTTGTACGTAAGGAAGAAGAGGAAAAAGCAGGGTTTTTTTTATCCTTCCCTCGACGTTTTGGTGGACAATGCCACCCTCATCAGGAAAAGAATTAGTGGTGGATCGCCGGTTTTTACATTCGGATATTGCGGGATATGTCTCGTCCCCGCCCGATGGCGGGGGGAGAGGAGATAGAGGTGTTGCTCTCGCAGCTGTTCAGTCCCGAATTCCCAAGTCCCAAATTATTAAAGCAAAAATAATATTACTATGTGATTTAAAAAATACTTATTATTTTAGCAAATTATTAAATTTAGCTTGAGATTTTGCTTCCTCCTAGAGGAAGCTTTGTAATAGTAAAATTTTGTGTTTCGTCAATACTTCTAGAAAATACTTTTTGGTGTGTTAGAAGTTCAAATCAAGTATTTTTAAAAAATGTCCATATGGATGTGCGCGCGGGCGTATGTGTGTGAGGATGTGTGTGTGTGTGTATGTATACCGTAATATTCCTGGAACTACTCCGTCAATATCAATAAAATTTGACATGCATATCTATTTTTGGATTCTGAATTCGGGAAGAACAGTTATTTTTTATTTACTCAACTATTTATTTTTTTATGGCCATTTTTTGATTTTTAAAAAACACTTTTTTGCGTTTTTTTCAATCTTTCCTTTTTCACTCATCCCATTGTTACAAACAATTCAGCTAAAATGCATTTGAAAGAGAATAAAATTACCTACTTTTCCTCGTTTGGTCCTCAAAATCAACTGCTTTGTTCGGCAGATAAAATGAAAAAGGTGATTTTTTTTTAAAAATTCATATCTCTGGAACTAAACATCATAACCTCACGAAAAAAACGATGTCGATGGGTCATGTGTCAAACTATATCACATTAAAATTTTAAACGATTTGACTACTGATTTTTTCAATAACAAATCGAAAACTAAAAAATAAGTTGTTTTTGTGCCTCAATTACAGACGTGAAGAGGCCTAATTGCACTTGAGATTTTGGGAAAAAGTAGATATTTTATGTGTTTTGGCTAAGTTCATTGCGTAGCTTCCAAACCCCTATGGTTCTTAAGATATCAAGGTTTCAATTTTTTTTTTGAAAATTTTTGAATGAAATGAAATCTACTAGGTTATAAGTGTCAAATTTGCATGTAAAACCACTTATTAGCCATTATATCATGTTTGTTTTCAACATAACTTATAGTAAAAGCGCAATCCCATTCTGAAACTTAACAGCTACTTTTTGACTATAAAAAGGTATCTTTTTACTGTATTGAGGTTGTCGGAGTCCGGATCGAACATTCAGATTTTTATATTTTAAGGTTTAAAATGCAAATGAGGTGTCACGTTTATCCATGAAATAAGTAGCCCTTTTTTACAGCGTGAAGTTAGAGCACGAGCGTAGCGAGTCCGATTATTACAGTGCAAAAAAGGACTATTTATTCCACGGATAAGCGTGACATAAGTAAGGTTTTATTTCACGCAGTGCTATAATAACGCTATACGATTATATGCGCGATGGGATCAATGTCGAAAGCAATAGTAGCTTATTGTCTATCAAATAGATCAAGATTATAAGGGGCATATGCGTTGTAAAAGATGTGACATCTTCCTAGAAAAAAATTTTTCCAAAAGTAAAAAGACAAGTACCTTGGCAATAAAAAGTAGTGAAATCATAAATATTAAAATGTCAAGTAAATGTTTTTGCTTTCTCCTCAGAGGAAGCTTTGTAATAGTAAAATTTAGCGCGCGTGCCCCAGGAAGTTGGGCAGCAACGTCTTTGCCGTCGCAGTACAATTATCGGATTCACGGTTGTAACGCAGGTGACCCTTGATGGTAATGCGCTGCAGGCGATGATGCGTCGTGGATGGCAGTCAACAAACCCTTTGTGTGTGCGCCGTCTTCTCCTCCCCTTGAGCTCGACGTCAAAGCTGGCTCTTGCGGCTCGTGGCTGTCGTTGCAGATGCCGCAGGGTGCAGGCTGCTTGGCGGTCCGCTGTGTCGTTTGATTGGCTTCCCCGCAGGGAAGGTATGGAAGGCGACGTGGGCGATCGGCTCCTTGGCAACCCTCACCTCCTTGGCTTGCCGGCGGATAGCTGATCCGACCGGCTCAGCTTATGGCTGATTTGGAAAAGAGTGATTTTTTCCTCGAGTGTCTCGAATTGCGCTCCAGTTCCCCTTCCCCTTCGGGTGTCTTTAGCAGACTTCGGTTGCCCTGCCGCTTGGCGCTCTCTCTCTCTCTCTCCTTCTTTGCGCGTGTCTCTCACGCGCTTTCCTTCTCGTGTTGCGCTGTGTCGCCTTTCTCTCTTACTCATGCGACTCTCGGAATTCCAGTGCTGGGGTCACAATTATTTGGAGGGTCGCTCGAATGCCAACTTCAGGGGGCATCGCGGTAAGAGCGATCTGCTTTGTCCCTTGAAGTCAGCCATCGGGCGACCCTGCATCAATTCGAAAATGTTCGAATTACCGGTGGCTGTGCCGATGAATAAGAAAATGTCAATCTCAAACTAAAAAACAAGAACTCTAAGCCAGGGCTGTTAATCCACCTTGCCTAAGTATACTATACGTATACTATGTATAGTATACGTATAAAACAGAAATAATAAACAAGGCACAGTATAGTTTAAAAATCGAAAAAATAAATTGCTGTAATTAAATTTTGAATATCGGGCAACCAATTAGGTACTAAAAGAATAAAAGTTACTGTAAAAAAATGTTGGAATAAAGCAACACTTTTGCTCTCTAGTCAGGCCCGCAAGCCTGTGCGCATGCGCGCCGCCTGCGCTCGCTTGAAGAGAGATTCTCGACGCTCCGCCGGCTAGAGTAACGTCAACCCTCACAGAGAGCGCACGTTCGGTCACGTAGAGTTAATATCGATATTATTTAATAAAGCCTTGGTACTTAAAAGATTGTTCGAGTGTTCAGTGTACTTAATCCGTCCACCTCACTACTTCCTTCCAACAAAAAATAATTTTTTAGCTTTAATAACAATTATAAACATTCATTGAACATTTTACGTACTTTTACCCGAATGGCATTATTGAAATCGTACAAAATTTCAATTTCAGCATTACAGGCGGTTGAAAACGGTAGAATAATAAACTACATAAAAAGTATGAATTATGTAGACATAATTAGAATATTAACCCCGATAACATGATGTCGGCCGAATGACGGCACTGAGACGGCACGGAATGGGCCACGCGTGACGTCCAGGTACCCCTGCTCCGGGACACGGAAATGACGGCATTGTGCTGAGCACAATGACGGCACGCGGTGCAAGCATCGTGCCGGCACTTAAATTAAGCGAAAAAACAAAAAAATTAAAACCCTAACGAGGATCGAACCCTGAACCTTTCAGTTAGCAGGCAGGCACTTTACCACTCGACCACGAACACTTGTTACAAGTCATAGCTAATTGTGTCCTTATGTATTGCGAGCAGCTGTTGATTTTAATAAAGTTGCAAGTTATTGTAATAAACAATCACCAAAATTATTATTAACGCGTTTAACAACATTGATAATCGCCGCTTATTTCGTATAAGTCGCGAAACTGGCAGGCTGCTATAAATTCGGTAGTCGTGAAAGAATAGCCATAATAATATAATTAATAAAAATTGGCAAGGAACAAAGTCCGGTGGATAAATAATAGCCCAAATTAACAAAATCAACAGCCTTAAAATATCATACATTGAAAAGCCTTATTTCGTGAATTGTGCGGCTGAAAAATTTCTAAGTTTCGCAGCCAACAAAGCCAGCATTCTGCGGGAATTTCGTTCCGACAGAATGCTGTCATGGCAAGAAGCACTCCCAGCAGGCATTCTGCTAGCACTCTGAAAGAGCCAAATGTTAATAAATTTTGAACACGGGTCGACGGCACAATGCCGTCAGGTAGCTCCTCAAAATGTCTTCATAATGCTGCCATGAGTGCCAACACGGCGTGACCGCAAAATGCCGACATTTTGCCTTCGTTCGTGCCGGTGTCATACAGTCGGCACTCATGGACGTCATTCTGACAAAGTTTCGTGCCGTCGCAATGTGAGCACGCGTGCTGGCACGCTGTGCCGCCAAAATGTCAACATTATGACTTCCCGAATGGCAGGAAAAAAAAATTTTTGAAATTTCCAACGAAAGATGGCTTGGGGACATCACAATGACGGCACGAGCGGCCAGCATGCGTGACCCCAAAATGCCCGGCATGCGATGTTATCGGGGAATGTAATAAAACGATAAAGCCCCTTTTACACTATGTACTGGAATTGTAAAATATTTTAATTACGCATCGACCTATGAATTATAAGGCGTTTTTGCTGTCGCTGATTACGAATCTGACCTCAAATTGGAAAATTAATTTGTTGAAACATTTTCATAAATGCAAATTACTACATCATTGGAGATTTAAGAGAAAACCATATAGTATAAGAAGTTTTTTAGGGTCGCTGTCGGTCGGGTCGGTAACTGAACCACCCCGTGCTCTCCGTGCTCAATAATTCATTTAAAATAACTTGGCACATCGGAGAAAGGCGAGCGAAGCGAGAATAAAATCTACAACCAAAGTGCTAAAACTTAACTACACCACGCTTCCCGATGGTAATAAATTATTTAAACAACACCTCGGTACATCGAAGGAAGGCGAACGGAGCGAGGATAAAACCTGAAACAGAAGCGCTTAAACCCAGCTACCACATGGTCCCCAAAAGTAATAATTTATTCTAACAAAACCTCGGTACATCCAGGGAAGGCGAGCGGAGGGAGGATAAAATCTGAAACCAAAGCGCTTAAACACAACTACACCATGCTCACCGAGTGTAATAATTTAATCAAATAACACCCCGGAACACCGAAAGAAGGCTAGCGAAGCGAGGATAAAATCTGAACCCAAAGCGCTTGAACCCAGCTACCCCATGCTTCCTAAAGCTAATAAGTTATTCAGACAACAGCTCGGCACATTGAAGGAAGGCGAGCCAAGCGAGGATACAACCTGAAACGAAAGCGATTAAACGCAACTACACCATGCTTCCCGAGGGTAACAATTTATTCAAACAACACCTCGGCACATCGAAGGAAAGCGATCAGAGCAAGGATAAAACCTAAAACCAAAGAGCATGAACCCAGCTACCCCAAGCTCCCCAAAGGTAATAATTTATTCTAACAAAACCTCGGTACATCCAAAGAAGGCGAGCTGAGCGAGAATAAAATCTGAAACCAAAGCGCTTAAACACATCTACCCCATGCTTCCGACAGGTAATAATTTAATCAAACAACATCTCGTCACATTGAAGGAAGGCGAGCGAAGCGAGGATACAACCTGAAACGAAAGCGATTAAACGCAACTACACCATGCTCCCCAAGTGTAATAATTTAATCAAATAACACCTCGGAACACCGAAAGAAGGCGAGCGGAACGTGGATAAAACCAAAATAGAAAGCGCTTAAACACAACTACACCATGCTCCCCGATGGTAATAATTTATTTAAACAACACCTTGGGACAACGAAGTAATGCGAGCGGAGCGAGGATAAATTCTGAAACCAAAGCGAAACACAACTTCACCACGCTTCCTGAGAGTATTAATTTATATAAACAACACCTTGGCACATCGAAGGAAGGCGAGCAAAGCAAGTAGTAAACCAAAAACGCAAGTGCTTAAACACAACTACACCATGCTCCCCGAGATTAATAATTTATTTAAACAACACCTTGGCACAACCAAGTAAGGCAAGCGGAGCGAGGTTAAAATCTGAAACCAAAGCGCTTGACCCGAGCTACACCATGCTCCACGAGGCTAATAATTTATTCAAACAACACCCCGGCATATTGAAGGAAGGCGGGCGGAGCGTGGATAAAACCAAAAACGAAAGCGCTTAAACCTAGCTACTCCATGCTTCCCGAGGGTAAGAATTTATTTAAACAACACCTTGGCACATCGAAGGAAGGCGAACAAAGCAAGTCGTAAACGAAAGCGCTTAAACACAACTACACCATGCTCCCCGAGGGTAATAATTTATTTAAACAACACCTTGGCACAACGAAGTAAGGCAAGCGGAGCGAGGATAAAATCTGAAACCAAAGCGTTTAAACACAACTTCACCACGCTTCCTGAGAGTATTAATTTATATAAACAACACCTTGGCACATCGAAGGAAGGCGAGCAAAGCAAGTCTTAAACGAAAAACGAAAGCGCTTAAACACAACTACACCATGCTCCCCGAGGGTAATAATTTATTTAAACAACACCTTGGCACAACGAAGTAAGGCGAGCGGAGCGAGAATAAAATCTGAAGACAAAGCGCTTGACCCCAGCTACCCCATGCTTCCCAAGAAAATAATTTATTTAAACAACACCTTGGTACATCCAAAGAAGGCGAACGGAGCAAGTATAAAATCTACAAGTAAAGTGCATACACTCAACTACACCACGCTTCGAAAATAATTTATTTAAACAACACCTTGGCACAACGAAGTAAGGCGAGCGGAGCGTGGATAAAACCAAAATCGAAAGAGCTTAAACCTAGCTAATCCATGCTTCCCGAGGGTAATAATTTATTTAAACAACACCTTGGCACAACGAAGTAAGGCGAGCGGAGCGAGGTTAAAATCTGAAAATAAAGCGCTTGACCCCAGCTACACCATGCTTCCCAAAGGTAATAAGTTATTCAAACAACAACTCCGTACATCCAAAGAAGGCGAGCGGAGCAAGAATAAAATCTGAAACCAAAGCGCTTAAACACATCTACCCCATGCTTCCGACAGGTAATAATTTAATCAAACAACACCTTGGCACATCGAAGGAAGGCGAGCAAAGCAAGTAGTAAACCAAAAAAGAAAGCGCTTAAACACAACTACACCACGCTTCCCGAGGGTAATAATTTATTTAAACAACACCTTGGCACAACGAAGTAAGGCGAGCGGAGCGAGGTTAAAATCTGAAAATAAAGCGCTTGACCCCAGCTACACCATGCTTCCCAAAGGTAATAAGTTATTCAAACAACAACTCCGTACATCCAAAGAAGGCGAGCGGAGCAAGTATAAAATCTGAAACCAAAGCGCTTAAACACATCTACCCCATGCTTCCGACAGGTAATAATTTAATCAAACAACACCTTGGCACATCGAAGGAAGGCGAGCAAAGCAAGTAGTAAACCAAAAAAGAAAGCGCTTAAACACAACTACACCACGCTTCCCGAGGGTAATAATTTATTTAAACAACACCTTGGCACAACCAAGTATGTCAAGCGGAGCGAGGATAAAATCTGAATATTATCACTAATAAAATCTACAACCAAAGCGTTTAAAGACAACTACACCACACTTCCTGAGAGTAATAATTTATATAAACAACACCTTGGCACAACGAAGTAAGGCAGGCGGAGCGAGGATAAAATCTGAAACCAAAGCGTTTAAACACAACTAAACCACGCTTCCTGAGAGTAAAAATTTATTTAAACAACACCTTGGCACAACGAAGTAAGGCGAGCGGAGCGTGCATAAAACCAAAATCGAAAGAGCTTAAACCTAGCTAATCCATGCTTCCCGAGGGTAAGAATTTATTTAAACAACACCTTGGCACAAAGAAGTAAGGCGAGCGGAGCGAGGTTAAAATCTGAAAATAAAGCTCTTGACCCCAGCTACACCATGCTTCCCAAAGGTAATAAGTTATTCAAACAACAACTCCGTACATCCAAAGAAGGCGAGCGGAGCAAGTATGAAATCTGAAACCAAAGCGCTTAAACACATCTACCCCATGCTACCGACAGGTAATAATTTAATCAAACAACACCTTGGCACAACGTAGGAAGGCGAGCAAAGCTAGTCGTAAACGAAAGCGCTTAAACACAACTACACCATGCTCCCCGAGATTAATAATTTATTTAAACAACACCTTGGCACAACCAAGTAAGGCAAGCGGAGCGAGGATAAAATCTGAATATTATCAATAATAAAATCTACAACCAAAGCGTTTAAAGACAACTACACCACGCTTCCTGAGAGTAATAATTTATATAAACAACACCTTGGCACAACGAAGTAAGGCAAGCGGAGCGAGGATAAAATCTGAAACCAAAGCGTTTAAACACAACTTCACCACGCTTCCTGAGAGTAATAATTTATTTAAACAACACCTTGGCACATCGAAGGAAGTCGAGCAAAGCAAGTCGTAAACGAAAGCGCTTAAACACAACTACACCATGCTCCTCGAGGTTAATAATTTATTTAAACAACAGCTTGGCACAACGAAGTAAGGCAAGCGGAGCCAGGATAAAATCTGAAACCAAAGCGCTTGACCCCAGCTGACCCATGCTTACCGAGGGTAGGAATTTATTTAAACAACACATTGGTACATCCAAAGTAGGCGAGCGGAGCAAGAATAAAATCTATAAGCAAAGTGCTTACACTTAAATAAACCACGCTTCCCGAGGGTAATAATTTATTTAAACAACACCTTGGCACATCGAAGGAAGGCGAGCAAAGCAAGTAGTAAACCAAAAAAGAAAGCGCTTAAACACAACTACACCACGCTTCCTGAGGGTAATAATTTATTTAAACAACACATTGGCACATCGAAGTATGGCGAGGATAAAATTTGAATCCAAAGCGCTTGACCCCAGCTGCCCCATGCTTCCCGAGGGTAGGAATTTATTTAAACAACAACTCGGCACATCGAAGTATGGCGAGTGGAGCGAGGATAAAATCTGAAACCGAGGCGCTTGACCCCAGCTGTCCCATGCTTCCCGAGGGTAGGAATTTATTTAAACAACACCTTGGCACAACGAAGTATGGCGAGCGGAGCGAGGATAAAATTTGAAACCAAAGCGCTTGACCCCAGCTACCCCATGCTTCCCAATGGTAATAATTTATTCAAACAACACCTCCGCCTATTGAAGGAAGGCAAGCGGAACGTGGATAAAACCAAATTCGAAAGCGCTTAAACCTAGCTACTCCATGCTTCCCGAGGGTAAGTATTTATTCAAACAACACCTGGGCACAACGAAGTATGGCGAGCGGAGCGAGGATAAAATCTGAAACGAAAGCGCTTAAACACAACTACACCATGCTCCCCGAGGGTAATAATTTATTTAAACAACACCTTGGCACAACGAAGTAAGGCAAGCGGAGCGAGGATAAAATCTGAAACCAAAGCGTTTAAACACAACTTCACCACGCTTCCCGTGGGTAGGAATTTATTTAAACAACACCTTGGCACATCGAAGTATGGCGAGGATAAAATTTGAATCCAAAGCGCTTGACCCCAGCTGCCCCATGCTTCCCGAGGGTAGGAATTTATTTAAACAACAACTCGGCACATCGAAGTATGGCGAGTGGAGCGAGGATAAAATCTGAAACCAAAGCGCTTGACCCCAGCTGCCCCATGCTTCCCGAGGGTAGGAATTTATTTAAACAATAACTCGGAACATCGAAGTATGGCGAGCGGAGCGAGGATAAAATTTGAAACCAAAGCGCTTGACCCCAGCTACCCCATGCTTCCCAATGGTAATAATTTATTCAAACAACACCTCCGCATATTGAAGGAAGGCATGCGGAGCGTGGATAAAACCAAAATCGAAAGCGCTTAAACCTAGCTACTCCATGTTTCACGAGGGTAAGTATTTATTCAAACAACACCTGGGCACAACGAAGTATGGCGAGCGGAGCGAGGATAAAATCTGAAACCAAAGCGTTTAAACACAACTTCACCACGCTTCCTGAGAGTAATAGTATATTTAAACAACACCTTGGTACATCCAAAGAAGGCGAACGGAGCATGTATAAAATCAACAAGTAAAGTGCTTTCATTTAAATACACCACGCTTCCCAAGGGTAATAATTTATTTAAAAAACACCTTGGCACATCGAAGGAAGGCGAGCAAAGCAAGTAGTAAACCAAAAAAGAATGATGGCGAGTGGAGCGAGGATAAAATTTGAAACCAAAGCGCTTGACCCCAGCTACCCCATGCTTCCCAATGGTAATAATTTATTCAAACAACACCTCCGCATATTGAAGGAAGGCAAGCGGAACGTGGATAAAACCAAATTCGAAAGCGCTTAAACCTAGCTACTCCATGCTTCCCGAGGGTAAGTATTTATTCAAACAACACCTTGGCACAACGAAGTAAGGCAAGCGGAGCGAGGATAAAATTTGAAACCAAAGCGCTTGACCCCAGCTACCCCATGCTTCCCAATGGTAATAATTTATTCAAACAACACCTCCGCATATTGAAGGAAGGCAAGCGGAACGTGGATAAAACCAAATTCGAAAGCGCTTAAACCTAGCTACTCAATTCTTCCCGAGGGTAAGTATTTATTCAAACAACACCTGGGCACAACGAAGTATGGCGAGCGGAGCGAGGATAAAATCTGAAACCAAAGCGTTTAAACACAACTTCACCACGCTTCCTGTGGGTAGGAATTTATTTAAATAACACCTTGGTACATCCAAAGTAGGCGAGCGGAGCAAGAATAAAATCTATAAGCAAAGTGCTTACACTTAAATAAACCACGCCTCCCGAGGGTAATAATTTATTTAAACAACTCCTTGGCACATCGAAGGAAGGCGAGCAAAGCAAGTAGTAAACCAAAAAAGAAAGCGCTTAAACACAACTACACCACGCTTCCCGAGGGTAATAATTTATTTAAACAACACATTGGCACATCGAAGTATGGCGAGGATAAAATTTGAATCCAAAGCGCTTGACCCCAGCTGCCCCATGCTTCCCGAGGGTAGGAATTTATTTAAACAATAACTCGGCACATCGAAGTATGGCGAGCGGAGCGAGGATAAAATCTGAAACCAAAGCGCTTGACCCCAACTACCCCATGCTTCCCAAAGGTAACAATTTATTCAAACAACACCTTGGCACAACTTACAAGGAAAGGTACCCAACCCGAACTCACCGATTTTGACGATTTTCATATATGTTGTAGAACATAAAAAAATAAGAGACACGTATTTTTTTTTATCGGCTAATTTTCACTTTTAAGGGGTAAAAACCTCCCCTAAAGTTAACCCCCAAAAAGCGTTTTTTTAAATATCTCGGCTTAAAATTAATATTTTTCAATGAAACAAATTGGAGGTTATTTCTTACAAAAAGAGTATTTTTTATTATAATATTAGAGTATAATAATAATCTACAATCTTTTATCTTTTGCCATAGTGCATTTTTTGTATTGAGCATAAAATATATTATTTTACGATGTTTTTACAATAATGGTAGTCCTCATAAAAGTGTTTAAAGCACAATGCTTTTTTGCACCAACCACATCGTACAATTGCAATGTTTGTGCACCCTTCTATTTCACAATGTGTTGCACAAGACTTTCCAAAACTGAAATCTATAGGATTATCAAATTTATCTGGTTTTTCATTGACGTAACCGCTTTTATACCAGGAATATTTAAACAAATCTATATATCTCGGTGAAGACAGTTGGTTGTGAACCAATGATTGAAGTTTAATTATATTATTTCTCACATGTAAATTCATATCATGATCCATTAACATTGCATTATCAGAAAATGTTCGGACAAAGTTTTTCCAAATACGGAATCCATAGACATCAAGTGGTTGTATTTTTCCTGTGGTTCCAGTTGGAATTTTTTTATGTTAATAATTTTATTTTGTGGCATTGTTTCTTCTATAACTTTGTCACAATGACCACTCCAAGAATCAAGTAATAGTATTGAGTGATGGCCTACATAGGGATAAAATATTTTTTCCAACCAGATTTTGAAGTGATCTGCAATTAAACGACTTACTAATTAACTGATCAACGATATTACAATGTAAAAATTGTTATTAGTTCCCTTACTTGTTGTTAATTTTCCAGATTTGGATGCTTCCACGTACACGTTTTCTGGTCTAAATATGTTTTGTTCTACAATAGGGCCAAACTTGCCACTTGGTTCCTTTAAAACAAGAAATAGCGGTGACAACAGTTGTCCAGTAGCTGATATTAGTGGCTGTATAGTATAACTATGCGTTGTTGCTGAAATTGACTGTACCAGACATTGCACTTGCTTTTCTCCTTCTACTGCTAATGTTCTTCCAGAATGCATTTCTAGCTGAAATCCGCTCTCATCTGTATTATACAAATTTTCGAGTCCAATCCTTGGTATACACGATTTAACGTCATCGATAAATGCTTCAGCTTTAGCCGTAAGTTCTGCACTACTTTCTAGTGTTTTTCTTGTTATGAACTTATTTATTTTCCTAGAAACTATTCGGTGTGCTTGCTTAAATTTGAGTAACCAATGTTTAGAAGCTTTGAATCTAATATCATCAAAACCAATTTCTTTTTTAGCTTGTAAGGCCCATCGAATTATATCTTCATCATGGATAATTGAACCACTGTCGAGAGCTGCTTGAAAATTATCCAGGGTATACTGACAAATTTGTGCTACTTTTTCTCTATACGTGCCACCTTTATTAATTGAATGAGCCCAACGACGTAGCTGACTAATAGATGATACTTTTTTGAATCTGTTTTGCACTGTTTTGAGACTTAAATTTTGCTTCGTTTTGCTACTTCTCCAAAATTCTCTTCACAGCTCTTTTTTTGTATTCAAAATCTAGTTCTTCATTATCTGCTGTACATTGATTTGTTGGTGCTATATCCGGATCAGGAAAATGATGTTGCACTTCATCTTCAATTATTTCCACATTATGGTCTTTATACTCTTCTTGAAAATCCAAAGAGTCATCAGTAATCATTTCTACATCGTTGAAATCATGTGTTGCATCTATTAAAATTTCTTTTATTTTTTCGGCCAACTCTGTTTCGTGATAATTCGTGACACTATCTGGTATGTTTAACGCTTGAAAGTATGCTAATAATAAGTTTAGAACGTTTAACGGATTAATTTTCATTTTTCAATCTAAAATGAAAACAAGCGGTAAAATTTATACAAGCTGTGTTTTTGCATGTAAGGCACGACTGCTACATTTCTACCAGAATAAAACGAGTGAATGTAAATTGAATCAAATCATTAATTTATGCATTGGAGAAGAATTCTCGTTCCACTTTGTGATGTTCGGAAAACTCTATTTTTGGTTTTATTCAACTTTTATTCACTTTGAAATTGAATAATGTAAATCTATATAAAATCACTAAAGAAAATTTTCTACAACTGTATGATACCACTGACAAACAAAAAGACGTACTATTCGTACTTTCCGGCATCGAACTAGAATACCCACAAAACTCACTCACTGCCTAAAAAATAACACAGGCAGCTGAGGTAAACACTCGATGAAAACAATCTAAAAAAAGAACATACTGATTCGCACATATTGTCAACAACTTTTATGAGTGAAAGACATTTATCTGTGGAATTATCATTGAATGTACGATAACATTCATTAAACTAATGAATGCATATAAAATTCCCTTTCAATAACAACGTGTTCTTTAATTGCAAATGAAGTTCGAGTATTAATATTCTTTTATGTATTTTTACCAATAACAAAAATTATTATAGTAATATAATAATAATAATAATAATAAGAAGAATAAGCATAATTGCAATAGCAAAAATAACAGTAATACTGATAATAGCAATGATAATGAAAAATAATAATAATTAGAATAATATTTATTATTAAATTTAGATTTTTTGATAAATTCATTAAATCGTATCAAATAGTATTATTATGGAATTCCAGACTGTAAATATTTTACTATAGATACAATAATCATTACTTCGAGAATTCATCTAAAAAACGTTTGGCTTACGAAATAATTGTAACAATGAAAAACTCCCAAGTATGACAACATTAAATTTTATTACAAAACGCAAAAGAGTTTGATAAACTAATTTTATTAACCTATGTTTTTTCATTTGCAAAAAAGTGTGGACTTTTTGAATTTATAAAATTATATAATTATGCAATTTATGAAATACTTTATAATTTATGAAATTACTTTTGAAATTATGCTAATTTATAAAAGCAGAAAAATAAATAATCTTTGATTGAAACATAAAACGAGACGTTATTTGTTACATACAAAATGATAGAATAAAATATCGGTAATATGTCTATACTCGTGTCTACGGTAAAGCATAGGCCTTCGGCTTGTCTGGAGGTTAGGGGTTTGAAGTCGTTTGGTTAAAATGCACAACCATTTAGCCTATTTGTTCTTTAGGGGTTTAGGGTTTAAGGCTCTTTAGTTCACATGTACAGGCTACAAAGATCACACATTTGTAAACAAGTTTTTTTGAAAGTTAAAATTTTTTTTCGATATTTCCGTCCGCCATATTGGATCCGCCATTTTGAATTTTCAAAATCTGATAACAGATTTGTAATCAGCGACCTCGAAAACCTCTATATACAAACTTTCTACGAAATATTATGTATTGAATTACATATTTACAGTTATTTTGTGTTAGCGGTGGTTTACCCCCTTAGGGGTAATATTTATGAAAACACCGAAAGACGTCAACTAAATTTTGTTATTAAGGATGTTTAAACATTTTTTCCAATTTTTTTTAGTCGGTTTAAACATTTTTATTATAAAATTATGCCAAAAAATATATGTTTTCAACCCCTAAAAAATAGGGGATGCTACCCTTACTCTTCAAATCACCATGAAATACTTGCTCTTTTTGTAAGAAATAACCTCCAATTTGTTTCATTGAAAAATATTAATTTTAAGCCGAGATATTTAAAAAAAACGCTTTTTGGGGGTTAACTTTAGGGGAGGTTTTTACCCCTTAAAAGTGAAAATTAGCCGATAAAAAAAAATACGTGTCTCTTATTTTTTTATGTTCTACAACATATATGAAAATCATCAAAATCGGTGAGTTCGGGTTGGGTACCTTTCCTTGTTAGACTCAGAGAGCGATAGAGATGCTGACTTGTTCTTCTTGGGCACCACCTGTTTAGGTGTGTTCTCTGTAAATGCTGTTATTATAACTGTTGCCTTCGCCCTTGTCTACGTCAGCAGCAGCCTTAGGTGTGCTGCTGACGTAGTTATCAGCACAGCTAGCACAAGCAAAGGTGGCAGCATTCTTCACAATAATAGACCTGAATGTGATGTATCCAGTATGGAATTGAAGATCGCACATCTCGCACCTCTTCAACCTCTTTCTTGTCGTCCTGTCGCAGCGATCGCACACAGCGGGCGGTTTAACGTCCTTCTTACTGTCTAAGCTCATTTTTGAATTTTTGTGACAACTTACTAGCAGTCAATAAAGTTAAAGGATAGCTGTGAGCGGTAAGTTATCGACAGAGACTCGTGAATCTTAAAGCCAGGTGGAGCGCCAGTCGAGAAAGTGAGAAGTAACCAACCTTAGATTGATGAAGACTTTGTTGGTGTTTCGACAACTAACAGGTAGCACCACTTAGATGTCTTTGAGCGAAAAGAGACGCCGTGCAGCAGAAAAGAAAGCGCGTAAACTTGGAGGTAAGGTTGCAATGAAAAATGTTGAAGCAGAGAAAACAGCGTTAAAGAAATTGCAGCCTCCAGTGATTTATATATTACGTTGAAGGTTGTAAAGAGGTGCATGTAACTATCTATAGAAAAGCAAGCCCAAAGGCAGCGTGCAGCAGTAATAATGCGAGATGAACAGAACAGGTGTTGTGTACTCACGTGAGAGAGAGAGAGAGAGAGAGAGAGAGAGAGAGAGAGAGAGAGAGAGAGAGAGAGAGAATGTCAACAAAGTGTCTATAGTATATGCAAAGTATAGGCGAACGACTGGTACATAAGCCCAGTGCGCGACCGTACTATCGACTAGACTCTCTCATGCGCTTGGCTAGCCAGCTCTCCTGACTAGTCGATTAATCTACCTACAGGGGCCCTAGCATTTGTGCATTGACGAGCATAGCGCTCTTTACATGTGCTTAGGTTACTTCACCCATGCCAATCTTTATATTAATTCTAATCATGTAATATACTTTATTCACGGCTGAGCTATAATAGCTACTTTATTCCCGAAAAAACGGGACTAAAGTAGCTCATAGCTATTCCCTCATATATTTTTTGTTCCGTATTTGCAGGAATAAAGTAACTGTATTCCCGCGAATGTAAGAATAGTATTTTTTATAATTTCGAAATTTTTTTTAATTTTTGGAAAAATTGAAAAAAAAATTTAAAACGAAAAATTTTGGAAAATTTTGAATATCTAGTTTTTATTAATAATGGATGTGCAGGTTCGACCTTTCAAGACAACAAAATGGCTACACACTCAAGTCGTAAATAAAGTTCTATATCCAACACGGGACTAAAGTCTATCATTCCCTCAGGTGTTCACTACAGTCAACTCACCCGCGGGAATAATCTCCGATTTCAGTCTCTTGTTGCATAATGTACTATTGATAAATACTCAGTTACTATTATTATTGTGTTTATGATATTTAACTTTCTCCAATATTTCTTTGGGGTTTTGGTATAGTTTTGGAGCCCTTGACTCTAATTTGTAGACCGAAGCCCTTCACTCTGCGGAGTTTCATCGATGTCGTGTCGCTGCATCTTGCCAGTAGGTATCGTAGCATACGCCTAAGAAATTACAAGTATAAGAACTATCCCCCCTCTTCTTGGCGTGATGATTCAAGCAATATCACTTCTTGTGTCTAGCACTGTACCGCTAACTCGTTAAGAGCTATGGATTTCGATCTAAGTTCAGCTTTCCATCAGTGTGGGTAACCTTAGATCTACGACACGTTTAGTGCATCTATCCTTCTCCTCTATGCTTTGGGTCCAGACACGAACATTGCTTCGTATTTTACACTTAATAAACACGGATCAAGCTGGTCCACTTCACTATTAAAATTAACAATGTTGCAAATTTTATACTGATACTACTATGCCATAGGTGGCCACGATGATGCCCCTGTTGAAAATATTGACGTGATTTTGTGATGTATTAAAATTGCGTATTTCTTCGTGTAATTTTAATATATGATTTGTGCCGTTTGTTTGTTATATGTTGATTTCGAACGTTTTATCACGTAACTTTATGATTCATTGAAAAAATTGAATCTAAAATTGGAGCTAACGCCTCAAAAAATAATTATGCTTAATATTTTCACTAAATTAAAGAATATAAAAAAAAAATAACATTTATTAGTCATCAGTCCCCATTTTCCGCACTACCATCCGCATGGTAGCATCTATATGGTCACTCATTTTAACAAATTTAAAGTATTTAAAAGTATAATTATTTAGAACTAAATATTTATATAATTAAATAACATACTAAAATCACGTAAAAATGTTTTATGAAGCTAAAGTATTTCAGCATTTTTTAAAAGATATAAAATTACGTGATGAAACGTTTGAAATCAATAAATAATAAACTGACGTCACAAATCACATACAAAAATTACATGAAGAAAAACATAATTTTAGTTCATCACAAAATCACGTCAATATTTTTACCAGGGGCGATCTCTTATCTTTTATATCTCCTCAATACTTTTATTAGAGTACATTAATGATTACAAACATGAATGATATGACAATATTTAATGCAAAATCTTAAAATTCATGAAGTGTTCAAGAAATATATTTTTTCATGCTACAGGTTCTTTATGGTGAACTTTCTCCTCTTTTATTTAATGGTACTTGGGTAAGCAATCGACACATTTGCTATCGTGATACTTGGGGCGGAATATCTTTGTTAGATGCAGCTAATACATCATCACAAAGCTTGATGCCTAACGAAACATTTGTAAGTATAGATGCATTATAAACTATTTGCTTTAAAAATATCTAAATTTAGGTAAAGTTTATTAGTAGAGATTTGAATTCAAGCAAAGGATAAACAGAACCTTATAATGATACTTAGAAAGTGCTGTAATATGTGAATTTATACAGTCATAATACATAAAAAAGGTACTCGTCGCGCCATCTACTGGTTGACGACGATTTCGCGCAACAAGATAAGCTTGAGCGAACGCGAGCATAGTGCGCATGCCTCGCGTATATACTCTAAGCGCATACTATACTGTATACTCAGCTCTGTAAAATCAGACTATGCGATACTGTACCATACTCTCTCTTTCGACTACAAGACTCCAATGTGAGCGGACGTGTTTAACGAAGCTGTTGTCGACTACTACTGTTGTACTCAATATACATTTTTATATTAACCTCAGAATATTTATTTAAATAACCTCTCCAACAGAAAGAATATATATATATAAATTTCGAAGATACTTAACTTTCGGACGGTTTTTGATGGTTTTTACCGAAATTGACGATTTTAGATTTGAGAAGGTTATATCAGTCAGTACTTTCAAAAACCGTGCGACTTTGCCATTAGGTTCAGAACGTTCTGGAAGAATATCTTACTGCAGAGTATACATGTGTGATGCTACTAAGCCCATTCTGTCATCGCTTGCTATTAATCTCTCTCGCTGAGGGAAAAAAAGCACGCTTATAAAGTTTTTAGTTAGCTGAACTAAACATTTGCTAAAAATGCTTCACGCTTCAGCTTTAAATACATGCTTTTCTCTCTGCTACACAAGGCAGAGAAAATGGAGTATTTGAAGCTGAAATATGCCGTATCCTAAAGTCTACACAGAAAAAAGTAGGCACGCTGAGGGACGGTGCAACTGCGCGAGTGGCGACGCGTGCGCTCCTGACCCGTCAGATGGCATGCTCGCATCGCCTCAGTGTGCCTACTTCTTTCTGTGTAAGTATGCTGCGGCTGCTCTTCTGCGCGTTTATTTTTATACGCGTAGCTTATTGCTTGCGCGGCTCTGGTCATTTTTACAGCAAAATAATTCAATTTTGATTTGCAAAAAAACATAGCTATCATAGGTTAGAGAGAACCACGCGCAGAATTACGTGTTGACAAGATTCAGAAAACTTTTTTAATTTGCGTACAAGTATGTGACACACTTGAATAGGTAAGCCGTGAAATCGAGCTACGGCTTTTTCTCCTCGCTAGTTACGCGTTCTGGGCTTGCGACAATTTGTTCTTTGGAGTAAGACGAAGAACCGGCCTATCACGCATCTCTTACCACCATGAAATACTAAGCAGCAGAAGCAGCGTCGTCTAAAAGCAACAAGTAACGGAGGTAGTGGACAGCTTCTGATGATAGTAGATGCTGTGGAATTTAGCGCTCTGGTGCGAGGCGGAATTATGTATGCATAAATAAGAACGGTGCTGCCGCAGCAGCCAGTGTATACTGCATCACCGGCTCAGAAACCATGGGAAGGAGCATAAGAAGTAGAAGAATAGACGTAACGCTTATTCCGATAGTGCTGCGAAATCCAACCAAGCCGGCAGTCATGAGCTGCCAAGTAGTACGAGAGAGAGAGAGAGAGAGAGAGAGAGAGAGAGAGAGAGAGAGAGATTAGATTAGATTAGATTAAATAAGTTTTATTTCTGTACATTGTGTTGTACAATTCAAAATAACAGTATAAAGTAAAACAAGTTATAATTTGTGTGTGTGTGAGAGATGATATATATAGAGTGAATGTGAAATGATATATGTATATAGAGTGAAGGAGAGAGAGAGAGAGAGAGAGAGAGAGAGAGAGAGAGAGAGAGAGAGAGAGAGAGAGAGAGAGAGAGCAGTATGGCAAGGAGCGCGCACTATAGTATAAAAGTGTCGGTTTTTGGTAACGCTCGAAGCATGTCGTTTTTTCTGCATAGCCCCCAACCGCCGAACGCGCGATAAGGATCTGAAAAATTTCAGACCTCTGATTACCCTCAGTTTCAATGGCTATATCAAAAATTATAATTCCATTGATTTTTGCTTTTTTCGACAACTTAAATGCAATATAACTCAAAATAAAAGCATTTTAGGTAAAAACACATGAATACCTGTTTTTGCATATTGCTTATAAAATATGAGAAAAAAGTTTATTTTGACGTATATAGCTTGTTTCATATTGCTATATTAGAATATAAGCTTGATACGCTGTAGCTTGCTTGGGCTTACTTAGTGCTGCGTTTTACCCGGAATATTTTTCGGCACCGTCCAGGTGTTTTTCTTGGCTTTGGAATAGTCCAGGCTTTTTTCTCACAAAGGGGCGCCAGACGACCGACTCGTCAAGACCGCGAGGTCTTTTTCATGCGCATGCACTCTCGCGCTATCGAATCTTTCCGCAGTTCAGCCATAATATAGTTTAGAGCATTAAGGGTTCTTGGTCAGTAGAGAAGGTGGCACAGAGTAGAAAATTACGCAGACCTCAAGCGATTCATGCTATAATGGTTTTATTTATTTAGGTTCTCATGATCACATTTATAGCATATTTTACCCAAAACTTGAGATAAACCGAATTCTTGTAAAACCAACAGAGCTAGACAAACCGCTAAAAAATGCCAAATTTTTGTCCCGAAGCCAAACTCATTTACCCTAGTACTCATGCATACGGTCGTACGCACTCCTTCTCATGGAGCGACACTCCGGCCGAATTCGTGCATCATGCGACGCTCTATCGCCTGTCCTCAAACGTCTCCTTTACAATCACCTGCCGCGCTCACCGCCCCGCTAACTCGTACCCGGAAAGTCCGGACGTGGCTGACCCTTCCCAGACACACCTCGCGTACCGAATAGACCCTGCGCGTGCCTCTGCTGCCCGCGACGGATAACCGCTGTTATCCTCGCTCGCACCAGAAGATGGTGGGCAGCCGTCTAGGACGCGCACAACAACATGCTTCTGACCGGCCGCGCACGACACTGCTTGCAACGAGCGACCGCTGTCGCTCTTGTTTGCACCAGGTCGTCGCTGGCACGCGCCGTCCGCCTAATCTAAAGTAACCAATATGCACTTTTCGCTTAACACTTCCCAAACTTATCAACACCTAACTGCGATACACTTTGCCCTTGAAACTTCTGAACTTTCCGATTTGAATCGATCACAGACAAACCAATTTTACACCATAGACAAGCCTTAAATTTCGCATCAAACCAAGAGATAAACCATATTTTGCTAACACAAAGATACCGGGAGACAAACCCGTGAAAAACCGCAATTCTACTTCCGATGCGCGGCACAAAGAAAATCAAAACCAACACGAAACGAACACAAAACTCTCTCTATACCGTAGCCCGTTCGAGTCGCCTCAACCAAAAGTTGGCAAACAAGAAAGCGAGCGCTGCTCCTTGTTCGAACTCGCGGTCCGCGCCGCGCCGGTGAAAATGGAGATCACTGAGTGGCTTTCTCTAGACCTTATCTGCGCGCGCTTTTCAATTCCGCTCAAACGCGTTCGCACACATTCACATGCAATTATGTAAAATGACGATAAGCCCTATAAATCACGCTTAATAATCTTTCTTCAGCCTATCTTTGGCCTTGCAGTTTCCTCGTCAGCGATGGTTCTCCGGGTTTTCTGCTTAGCGATACTTTCATTCTCAGGTTGATTTGGCAACGCTGCAATTCCTACTCCTCGTACCCTCTCGTTTTTTCTTTCTCGCACCTACTGTGCTTCTCGGCGCTGCTCTCGCTCGGAAGTTATGGAAAACAAAAAGCACACACACATATAAAATCTCGCTCTATACTTTTATACTTTTTGGCCATGGGACGCTCCGCTGCCACCCCGGCCCAGATTTCCCGCTGCTTGGAACGCTGCAATTCTCGCGACGTTACAAGCTATACGGGCCTAGTGCTCAGCTTTGGCGGAGGCAATTTTTGGTTTCTGATGGTAAAAGTGTTCGAGCATGTCAAGTTTCATAATCGGATAGACCTTGCAGTAGAAATTACATGATTCTAAACAAAATAAAAGTTGTATTACTGTATGCTATTCATGGGCTATAGGGTTATGTGTCCAAGTTCTTTGTAGTATATGCATGTTCAGTACATAGCATGCTACAAGCGTTTGGAAGCAAAAGAAAAGGAAAGAAAGGTAATCTCTTTCGGTTTGCTTTACTACAAAATATACACAGACAGAACGGGTATAATTTTAATGCGTAAACTCGTACTTTAGTTTGTATATCGAACATTTAAATGCCTGACTATAATAAAGTACAGGTTGGTATGGAAACGCGATTAAAAATATATATTTGCGTTATTATCAACGCACCGTTTCGTGATTTGAATTCTTCAGAATTTTATCAAGTTTTGATATTGAGAGTCTGGAGCGTTGATACGTCTTTTGAGGCACTACATTGTAAATATGGGCCCGGGCAAAAACCCCGGGTATATCGGCGAGGTGAATACATATAACTCCGTGACACTTACTGATGACGGTAGCATTGGCGTCCTTTAACTATAACAGCCGCGCGCGTGGATAAGGCGTTTGTATACACACACAAGAGGGTGAATTGATTATTTTGTTATATTTGAGGATTTATTGTTTCGTTGTTTATGAAATGACGGTGGTAAGTTTGTAACGATGATTTTTTTCGACACTCTTTACAAGAACAACTTTTATAAATTTCAATATTTTAATAACATTTGTAACACATGCACGATTTCTGGGTTTTTAGACCTAAAAAGCGGGCTTAGAGTGACCTTTTCTGATCAGCTGGAAGAAAGCGGGAAAAAATTTTGTTCATAACACAAGCATGATTTCCGCGTTTTTCGTACCTACTAAGCGGGCGTAAAGCAACTTTTTCAGACCGACGAGCAAAACAAAAAAATTAAAAACGCCCACTGGGAAAAAAAATTAAAAAGGCCCGCTAAAATTCTTTAAAGAAAATGGTCAGTAGTTTACATCAAATATACGTATATATATATATATATATATATATATATATATATATATATATGTGTGTGTGTGTGTGTGTGTGTGTGTTATTTTTCTCTCTCGGAGAAAGAGGTATGAGCGAAAATCTTAGAAAGACCATAGCATGACCTTGTTTATGGGGTCGTCGAAACAGCCCCATCTACAATGTCAGCCGTGTGTCGGATTCCCACCGACTAAACCCATCCCCTCTGCGGTAAGATAAAAAAACACCCAGCCGTAAAAAGGAACGTCCTCTTTGCCTTTATTGACCCTCGGTAAAGGTGCCTAGCTCTATCTTCTATGCCCCTGTACCACGCGGTACCACTGTCAAGTAATGCTTTGTGAAAGGGGGGGGGGGGCGAAAAGCTTTCGCCCGCTTCTGGTTGATGTGGTCGTCATCACTATAGTCCGTCATTTTCTACGTCGCGCATACACACGTACGTACTCAGCCTCTTCGTCTTCTTATGTCTTCTTCGTCTTTCCTGACTTGCTTAAGAATGTCTGCTGCATAGTCGCTGACTGCGCACCATCCATCCTTTGAGGTCAGCATGGCCGTCATATTTGACTTAGGAGTTACTCTGATCTGAAGATACCTCTCAAGTTCCTCTCGCTCCTAATGATATCGTGAGCACTCGCAAAAGACGTGCTCGACATCCTCTGTTGCATCCGAACATATTAGGTAGTTCGGACGGTCGTCTAGTTTAAACTAGAGGTGTGCGAGTCAAAAGTTAAGTTTTACATTTGGTTACGACATTATATTGCAAATAATTAAACCAAAGACATAATAATATATTGTAAGTGTTTAGATTTTAAGTTAACATACGGATTGAACAGATTCAATAGATTACAAAAGCAAAAAAATGTTGATAGGCTGAAAAATCAGTCCAAATAACCAATTGAGTTATTTCTTAGGCAAAAGCTCGAAAAAAACTCGAAAAAGTACTTGAATCTTTAAGTAACATATCACTGTTATAAAACAAGGAAAAACCATAGTATTCGTTAGATATATGTAAAAACTTGACAATCGTGGTATTTAAGTAGATTTTTAACACCCCAGATTTATTTTGCAATCAAAATTAAAAAAGTTCGAGTTTGACTCACACACCCCTAGTTTGAACCGATGCAGGTACGCCCGGAAACATCCGTGCCCGGTCAAAAACTGCGTGAGGTAGTAGTTAACTTCCCCGTGTCTTCTTTCAATCCAGTTTTCTATCCTTGGTATAAGGCGATGAGTCCATCGCCCCTTGCCACTAGCGTTCCATCTTGTTTGTTATTCAGTAATCGTCTTCTTTCTTGCGGCATCCTAGATCTTTTTCTGGCTTTTGTCATTCGATCGTCTCCTAGCTTCGAATACGTCCTTTTTTTCCAACGCTAAAAGGTCACTGGGTGGCATGCCTGCTATAATGCAGACTATTTTGTACTATTTTGTATGGTCGACCCCAAGGATCTTGTTCGACCTCATCTTGTAATTCCTTAAGGCCCCGTCGTTAGTTTTTGCGCATTTTTTTCTTAAGACTTTTTCGTATGTCTTTTATGTCTCGTCCGCGGGCATCTACCATTTCCTGGCCTATAGCAGTTTTATAGTATTTCTTCGAATCCAGGAAAGCAAATGCTTCCAAAAGTACTCGTCCTCTGTGGTTAGTCTTTATGCTGCCCAACTCCATAGCCCACGCATTAAAGTCGCCTGCAATCAGTATTGGTTTCCTCCCTACTGCGTCTTGTATTAACCAATCTAGCAGTTGTTCGAACTGCTTGATTGGAGCGTTAGGTGAAGCGTAGTAGCTGTAAATAGTGACACCTGCTACCTTAGCTCGTATAAATCCTTCTGCGGATCTTCATTCTTTTACAGAGAGCAACGTTTCCATATGCCCGGATTGCTACTTTACCCGCGGTGTCTATTTCCCACAATGGTTCATCTAGATCCTTATATTATTCGCACACAATAGCTACGTCTATCTCTTTCTCGCGGACATACTGATTGAGTAGGTCCTGTGCTGTCTCATAGTCGTTTAGATTTATCTGCACTATCTTCATTTTCGTTGGTTCTTCAGTACTTTTAATGCAGCTCGGTAGGCTGGGCACGTATAGCTACCAGCTGCATGATCACTCTTTGATTCTTTATCCTTTTCCTGGCAGAAAATGCAACTCAGCGCATTCGTGCAACTTTTCGCTACATGTCCTTCCGTTTCGCACTTGAAACAGCATTTACTTCTGTCGTACTTCTCTGTACACTTTTTTGCGATATGGCCAAATCCCAGGCATTTATAGTGAGTACTTTGAGCTTTCCCCTTACGATCGCCTTCTGAGCAATCTGGGCAGGCAGCTGTACGACGACGGTCTGCGTATCTCCATAGTTTTCCCGGAAGGTCTTTACGGACGTCTCCTCTACCACTTTTTTCTCTTCTGGAAACTCTCTACTCAGGGCTTCTAGAATATCCTGCTTGGTAAGCATATCCATGTCTTTTATTTCAAAGACCACTTCATACTGAAGCCTCTTTAATATTGTGGCTTCTTTTACCAGTACCGCCTTAACCTATTCTTGAAGTTCATGCGTTTTCATTTTTTTAATGCGTCGTATCTCCAAAAAAAGATCTCCGTCCACCGTTTTGCGTATCTTATTTACGCTGTTACCAAGCACTGTCAGATTAGGGTCCGCTTTATTTTTCTCAAAATATCAGCGTACGAATTTTCTTCAGCTGCTTTTATCACAAGTGCATCAGGGCTGGTGAGTCTCTTTCGTGGACTTCTAGTGCCATTTTTGTTCTTGGTACCAGTGCTTACCCGTGGTGTCCATTTCCCACGATGGTTTGTCTAGATCCTTATATTGTTTGCACACAATAGCTACGTTTACTTCTTTCTCGCGGACATACTGGTTAAGTAGGTCCTGTGCTGTCTCACAGTGGTTTAGATTTAACTGCATTATTTTCATTTCCGTTAGTTCTTTAGTTCTTTTAATGCGTCTCGGTAGGCTGGTCATGTATAGCTACCAGCTACATGGTCACTCTTTAATTTTTCATCCTTTTCCCGGCAGAGAATGCAACTCAGCTTGTTCGTGCAACTTTTTGCTGCATGTCTCTGTACACTTTTTTGCGATGTGGCCAAAACCAAGGCATTTATAGCATCTAGGTAGTCGCATCTCTTGACTAATCTCCCTGATTCTGCAATTAACCCAACCTACTTTGAGCTTTCCCCTTACGATCGCCTTCTGAGCAATCTGGGCAGGCAGCTGTACGACGGCGGTCTGCGTATCTCCATAGGTTTCCCGGAAGGTTTTTACGGACGTCTTCTCTACTATTTCCTTCTCTTTTGAATACTCTCTATTCAGGGCTTCTAGAATATCCTGTTTAGAGGTAAGCATATTAAGGTCTTTTATTTCAGAGACCAGGTCCTGCTGAAACCTTTTGATTGTGGCTTCTTTTACTAGCACCGCTTTAACCGCTTCTTGAAGTTCCTACGTTTTCACGTCTTTGGTGCTTCGTAGCTCCAAAAGAAGATCTCCTGCCACCGTTTTGCGTATCTTATTTACGCTGTTACCAAGCACTGTCAGATTATGGTCCGCTTTATTTTTCTCAAAATATCAGCGTACGAATTTCCTTCAGCAGCTTTTATCACAAGTGCATCAGTACTGGTGAGTCTCTCCCGTGGTTTTTTAGTGCCATTTTTGTTCTTGGCACCAGTGCTTTCGCGTATCTCCTCTTTCCTCTTCCCTTCATTCTTTTTTTTATTTCTAGTAATAACCGAGTAAGGGTAAAAATTTTGAAAAATAAAATTAGAAAGGGTAAAGATTATAAATTCAAAATTTATAAACTTAGATTTTAAAATAAAAAAAATTAGATTTTAAAACAAAAATGTTGAATTAAAATATTGCGAAAGGTGATATTTCTAGTTAAAATATTGCAGAAGCGATATTTTTAGGAATTTCTAAATTTACGTTTTGAAAATTATATCTTTCGAATATTCTGGGACTTAAAATGTTACCTTTCGTTATAATTTAAT